>NC_068985.1:3952519-3955155 GCF_001194135.2 Octopus bimaculoides
TGTGTGTGTGTGTGTGTGTGTGTATATATATATGCATGTATGTATTATGTATATGTATGTATTTATATTTTGGTAGAAATGAAATTATTAAAAAAAATTACAATATGAAACTTTAGGAGGTTAAATATTGCAGGGTCTGATTTGGCATGAAGAAATTTATTAAACAATGTATTGAATAGATCTGCCTCTGTACAAATGCAGCATGAATGAATCTGTTTACGCCAGTGCGTATATCGCTAAGCAGTTATGTGTATATAAATGTGCGTTCCGGGTTCAAATCTTACCGAGATGAACTTAGACTTTCGTCCCTGCGATGACTATAGCATGTCGTACCTATCAAATACAAAGATCAATGCATTCCTAGAACTCTTGCCCTGTAAATTTCTGTTCTTGGGTCTAAGTTAAAACAAATGTTGCTAAGCTGACAGATTCCATTCGCGTATCTGATAGACCGTTTACCATCATTTGTTCAGGGTATCGGCGTTCGGAGTTCAAATCCAGCCGCGACCAACTTTATCTGTCATGTATTCGTTGTCTTTCAAATATATTTTCCACCTAGTACTGAGGTCAATGTTATCAATCATAACTCTCCCCATTATACTGCCGGTTATTCATCATCATTGTTATTAATATCAATAACAACAGCATAAACATGAATATGTTATTGCATGTAAACCTTATACTTAATCAACTTTGATGAGTCTAATGTTATTTGTATTTCTTGAACGCGGCAAGGAGCTGGCAGAAACGTTAGCACGCCGGGCGAAATGCTTCGCGGTATTTCGTCCCGTGAGTTTTGTTTGTTACGCGTCGCACATGTGTTCGTGGTGAAAATTGCTTAGTGTTATTATTTATAACTACTGTTACTATTAACTGCTGTTTCTGTTAAATTTCTAACTGTTGGAGTTTTCATTTGAAAACACTAAGTGCGTGTAGAAAGCACACGTTGAGATTGAGGCACCTCTGGATTCTCCTGAATAGTGAACGGGTGTGGTCTCTGCTGGCCAGACAAATGTTCCCCGAGTTCCTCGTAGACCGAGGTCGAGTGAATGGCATAAAGAGTGCCGTAAGGTAGCTCTCGAGCCGCTACTGCGAAGGTTGAGTGGCATTCCTAGAGAACCAGGTCTAGAGGAGTTTGTTACGGCTTACGCGGAAACCGTTCACCCGAACTATCGAGTCAATGTTGTGGTACAAAGCGATAAACCACCTGAGGAAGCCAAGGCCCAAGCCGAACCGCGCAAGCACAGGGTCAACCTTATCAAAAGCTTTAGACTGGTCCAAATGTAGCACTGCCCCACATTTGCCAGGACAGGCTGTTCCGTTGTTCATATTAACGGGAAGCCTCGTCGTAACTGACGGAATGCCAGTTTCCAAAGCATGTGTTTCGTTTTATTGACAGGGTGAAATGTCAATTATATGCGATAATACAATAGTCAATATACATTCCGTATTGCATTTATCCATTTCTTGTTATCATAACTAAATATTGGAATTATTTAATAATGTACGATTGTTTGGTTTTATGCTTATTGTTATTATTCAATTGTCTTGTTTCTATTTCACACTTTCAATGCACAACCGAGTACAACCGTGCATCAAGGCTATGCGTAATGTATTTTGTTATCTATTTTAATGAAAGTCATCTACATAATGTGAACAACACCTGGTAGAGATATTTCCTCTATGATGTCTATATTACTTTCATCCACATATTACTTTGCATCTTTATTTTCTTAATTATCCTCCAGGCATCTATTATTATTATTATACATTCTTCTCATCTCTTTGCACGAAGATATCTTCTCTAGTTCTTTAACGATAGATTATCGTCTTTTGGGACTGGTATTTCCATTAAGAAGGTTCTATTTTTCTTCGCTGGTGGCCCTTTTCTAGCGATCGATTTGCTTTGATCTCTTACTCTGCATAGATTGGCTTTTTCACTCTCCAACAATTTTTCTGGAAAACGCTTATATTACCGCTTCTTTTTTCTTCTTTTTTAGCGTTGTATTATAATTTACTCAGCGATTATCTGACCAGTTTGGAATATAGCTTGCGTTGCTTCTTGTAAAAGGATATATACATACATATGCATAATAACTGTATATAATATATATCATAATGATATTCATTCTCCGATTTTGAAACGACAATTTTTAAATATAAACAAATGACCGAAAAATGATGAGCTAACCTCAGGCTGAATCGAACCCACAAATCGATGCTTTCATGGCTCCTTGTGAATCTGGTTGGCCAAGAATGAATATCATTATGATGTATATTATATACAGTTATTATACTATGAGCTTTCCATAATAGCTTTCTCTCCGTAACTCGCAAAGTCTTTCGAGTTTGTTTAAAAAAATATGTATGTATACACATACAGTATACTCTTTTATTCTTTCTTCTTTTACTTGTTTCACATATTTGAGTGTGGCCATGCTGGAGCACGACACCAAGTTTTATTCTCTGTAAGCCTAGTACTTATTCTATCGTTTTCTTTTGCCAAGCCGCTAACTTACGGGGATATAAATACACCAGCATCGGTTGTCAAGCGATGGCGAGGGAACAAACACACACACACACACACACACATATATATATATATATATATATATGTCTATATATATATATATATA
>NC_068985.1:3955339-3956409 GCF_001194135.2 Octopus bimaculoides
AGTGTCCGTCTACCAAATCCACTCACAACGTTTTGATGTAGTGCCAGTAATAATGTACTATACGCCATTTTGAAACATTTGTAATGTAAGTTACACCTTTCTAATATAAATAAACTCAAATATTTCTGATGAAATACAAAAAGTAGTCACAAAACAAATGCTCTTTCTCTGCCCCCTCTATCTCTCGTTCAATCGTGTGCTGTTGTCAGACAGTCTTTCTAGTTTGTGAAATGTCGTTTGACTCGCGTAACATTTCGCAAACTGCAGAAAATATTTCATCAGTAGACTCATGGTAATGTCGTTTGACTCGCATAGCACTTCGCAAATTGCAGAAAATATTTCATCAGTTGACTCATGGAAATGTCGTTTGACTCGCGTAACACTTCGCAAATTGCAAGAGGTATTTCATCAGTTGACACATGGAAATGTTTGACTCACGAAATACTTCGCAAATTGCAGAAAATATTTCATCAGTGGACTCATGGCCCGCGGTTTCAGCGTCACGAAGACTATATAGCAATTTGAACGTGAAACACTTTCGCGTATGTGAGCGCATGGGGTAGAATGAGCCGTCAGGTAAAGATTGATGTCTCTTTCAGTATGAATTAAATAACATATTTAATTCTACTTTTAATAGCGAGTCCCACTTCAGTAAATATTCAATTATCCTCCAAATATATTAATCTTAACACGCACACACATGCGCTCACCTACTGACACGTTGGTACACAATGATATAAAGATAGATAAATAGTTATATTATGTATATGCACGTTTGTATGAATACACAAACACACATGTGAGTGTGTGTACATGTATATATATATATACAATTATACACACACATAGATAGATAGATAGATAGATAGATAGATAGATAGATAGATAGATAGATAGATAGATAGATAACCCTGTATTGTTCCTAACAGTTTAACCTTTATGGCGACACTATTAAGGAAGCGGTACTTTCGTTTCAAAGTGAAGATAATGCAGTCACGTTAGAATTCCGTTTTTTCTTATTACTTTTCTGCATACGTCACCTGACTCCACGATTGCATAAAAAAATTAGA
>NC_068985.1:3956656-3959256 GCF_001194135.2 Octopus bimaculoides
CACACACACACACACACACACACACACACATTATATCTATATTTATCTATTTATTGATTTATCTATACCCACGTACACTCACAAACACAGACCAACACACACGCCAATACACACATACCACCAACCGTATACGCTCACGCACACACACAGGTCCACACGTATATATTATATCTATCTATCTATTTATATGCAGTAATCCTTCAAGTGGGATTCTTTCAGTTTCCGTCTACCAAATCGACTCACAAGTCGTTAGTTGGTCCGAGGCTTTGGTACAAGTCAGTTGCTCAAGGTGCCTCGGACCAACTAACGAATTGTGAGTCGATTTGGTAAAGGGAAACTGAAAGAATCCCACTGTATATGTTGGGTTGAGGAATAGTTCATGAGCGTTTTCTTTTCCAAATTTAAAAATGCACTCATGAATATAAGGCATTGTCAAAATGTTTCATTGTTATTTAAAAGAGAATTTTTTGTTCTAGAAGTTAGTGTGTTTTGATTTTTTAGATTTCATTGATTTTTGTGTATTTTCAGATCATTAAAATGGAAAGATAAGTGGACAAAATTGAGCATTTTCGATACCACTTGCTTTTGCATTTAATCGAGGTGTTAAGGCCACCCAAGCTGCTTGTGAGATTTGTGCTGTGTATGGAGAAGGAGTTTTACCCCAAAGTACTGCCCACCGTTGGTTTACGCGCTTCAAAAATGGGAATTTTGACCTCAAGGACGGATCACACACCGGTCAACCAACTGAATTCGATGAAGAGCATTTGAATCAACCTCTTCACTACAATCCACGTCAAACGACCAGAGAATTACCGCATTGTCACTGGCGATGAAAAATGGTACCTTTACGTCAACATGAAGCAGCGAAAAGAATGGCTCAGCCCCAACAAACAAGCGACCATGTTGTGTTGCATTACGAACTGCTTAGGTGCAATCAAACACTCAATGTGGAGCTCTACGTTCAACAACTCCACCGACTCAACGAAATGGCGTTCTTCCACAACACGACAACGCCCGTCCTCGCATCGCCAAAATGACCAAAGACTCGATTGAAGAATTTAAATGGGAAGTGCTACCTCATCCTCCATACTCTCCAGATTGCCGCCGTCAGATTTTCATCTCTTTCGAACGTGTTGTACGGTGTAGCGTTCAGTAATGACGTGGAATTGAGGGCTTGGTTGGACGAATTCTTTGAGTCAAGACCGGGAGATTTCTATCGCAGAGGCTCCGAAAAGCGCATTGAACGATGGGAGGAAGTCGTAAACAACAAAGGAGAGAATATTATTGATTAATTTGTTGTAGTTATTTTGTTTAAAATAAATTTGCAAACAAACGCCGATGAATTATTCCTCAATCCAATATATATACACGTGTCTTTATGTTCACTACCACCTCTTGACACCGCTGTTGATGTGTTTACGTCCTCTTAAAAATAGAGGTTCGACAAAACAGACCGATATAATAAATACCAGGCTATGAAAAAAGCTCGGGTTTGTTTCATTTAGGTAAAAATTCTTCAAGGAGCTGCCCCCGGCATGGCCATAGTCTAATAACTGAAACAAGTAAAACATCTGTAAGAATATGGATTTTAAGCATTTGAGTTACTATTTTAATATCCTTTTCTACTCTAGGCACAAGGCTCGAAATTTGTGGGGAGACAGCCAACTGCTACTTAATTTATCGACCCCGAAAGGATAAGTCAACTCCGAACGTTTCGCTCAGCATGCTAACGTTTCTTATTTCTTTACTACCCACAAGGGGCTACACACAGAGGGGACAAACAAGGACAGGCAAAGGGATTAAGTCGATTACATCGACTCCAGTGCGTAACCGGTACTTAATTTATCGACCCCGAAAGGATGAAAGGCAAAGTCGACCTCGGCGGAATTTGAACTCGGGAACGTAAAGGCAGACGAAATACCGCTACCGGCGTGCTAACGTTTCTGCCAGCTCGCCTCCTTGTTACTATTTTAATATCACATTAAAAAATATAGAAATGTCTAAATATTATTCAAAAGTGTTCTTCATTCTATTTTCCCTTATTTGCTCTTTTCTTATTTTGCGCCATTCGTTCAGTCTTGCCTTGTGTTTCTCTTTCTACATCTCATTGTTCACATATTCACTTGCTTATGGAAATCTATGCAGCTTCCATTTAATTCCATTGAACCATAGGGTTAGTGTTACATTATAAATTAAAGGGAAGTAGAAGCGATTGCTCACAGGAGAAATCATTTGAAATGACAATATTTCATAATACAACAAATGACGATGCAAAACTATGAACAATGCAAATCTCAAAACTAAAAGAATGGAAAAAAGAAAATCTGTAGAATGGAACCGTCTTTTTTTTTCTCTTCTAGGCGTAGAGGGCGGCGGTGTTAAACGAACACGTGAAAGAATAAATAGTATTGGGATTTTGAAATGACAAATATAGAACGTGCATGAGTGGTGTCAATTTTGAAATATAACGATTGATATGATAATAAGCGAGCAATCTATGTGTGCGTGCGTGTGTGTGGTATGTATGTATATATGCATGTGTGTGTTTGTGTGTGCTTATATATATACATACACACACACATATGCATATATATATATAT
>NC_068985.1:3959496-3964377 GCF_001194135.2 Octopus bimaculoides
AGAGAGAGAGCATCCTCTCAGATTTGCGCTTCACTCTGTTTTGGGATTATTTTTTCGAAAAAGTTTCGTATTCCTTCTCTCTGCAACGTTTATTATGATTTTGAAATGATTTTTATGAAAAAATCTCAGTTCATCAAAAAATTTCCCCTGCCCATCCCGGGTTTTCGGTATACCCAACCCCAACCTGAAGAAAGATCTTAAACTCGTCCACTTATGCATGGAGGCCTGCAAAGCCAATAGTTGAGATGAAAGAAGCTTCAATGTAGCCGCTCGAAATGCTAGAAATAAGAGCCAAATCTCTTTCAAGCCATGCACTTTTAATATTTCTGTAGAAATAAACGTAACAAAATAATGTATCTTTAACGACTTTTAAAAATGTTCCTGAGACAAAAGACTAAAAATTCTGATGGCGGTAGTCAATAGGATCGAGCCCAGTACAATGCACTCCATTATAAACCTTAGACGAATGAATAGCAAAGTCAACGTCGGCGTATTTTGAACTCAGAACTAAAGAGTCTGACCAGACATCGTTAAGCACATTATTCGGAACACAGACGGCTCTACCACTTCACCACCTCTTAAAACATGAGAGAAAATATTGGATAGTATGGACGGAAAAATATAAAACGTATGGATATTAGGATGATGAAGAATATAGTTTTTTCAAAATCACACCTCCCACCTAGATTTCTTAACTGCATTCGGCAAAACGAAAGAGAGGACACCGTCATAGCTTCGTTATCGTGTTGGACATATTTTAAAAGTGTCAAGTCATCATAATATTTTTAAACATGGCTGTTTTTTTGGGGGTGGGTTCAGTCTTCACAGCTCCACCTAAGTCATTTGAAATTGCTTTCCAATGAAAAGCACTGTCGCTAGTTGCACTCTCATCTAATTTGTCTTTCTACCAGCATGGATGCGTTCGATAAGTTGTTATGCAGTTCCTTACTCTTGCTACAATTTAGGGGTTCTCAAACTAACAAATGCCTTCCCCTTTATTACAGAAAATTTCCGCCATGCTTTTGCAAAAGTTTTGAAATGGTTCAAATAATCTTAATTTTTCTTTTCTTTTCAGTTGGCGATTAGTCTGCCCCCTTTTCAATTTTCACAACACACCAAATGAAAACAAATCACTGCTATAACATATCTTGAATGAGAAAGGAAATATAATTTAAGACTAAGAAACTAAACCAGTGGTAGGGGATATTATGAATTACGAAAATCAACCAATTGCATGTCTATAAGAATCGCTGAAGTTGCATTTATTTATGAAAATAATGATTTATACGGTAAATATGTCCACATAGCTTCGCTATCCACCCAGCCATTTACGACTGTGAATGCAACAGACTGTCGTATATTTAAAGGCGAAATTCGCAGTAGGTTGTCAAATGTTAATACAATAAATGTATCTGTTTTACAAATTCACATTAAAATCTGTTTTGGTCTGAAGACTTAATGAATTGTGTTGATTTTTTAGAGACGATTTAAAATATTTAAAACTAGTAGAACTTCCATGATGAAGAAACAAAATTTTTGGAAGCGAACCCCCGTTTTGCCTTCACATTAACACAGAGGCTGGGGTAAATATATCTTTAATATTTTGATGCAGGTGAAGGTGGGATAATTTGTCAGTTTGAAAGTAACGAGTGAAAGATAAAATGTACAGGATATACAATTCAATATGTTGAGTAGAGTAGATAGATACATTTATTTGACAGCCTACTACGAGTTTCGCCTTTGAATATACGACAGTCTGTTGCATTAACAGTCGTAAACGGCTGGGCGGATGGCGAAGCTATGTGGACACATTTACAGTAAAACAAGCAATATTTTACCAAGTGCTACCATTCATATTGTTGTTGTGACGGCCATAGCCTGTATTAAAGTCTCATGCGTTTCAATAACAAATTGAAATATATTAAGAATAATTTGAGAGTTTGTTTCAGCATTCATCTACGTGCCAGATTCTTTTGTGCTGATGCTTAGCAACACTACTTCACGTTTCTTTGATCGGCAATTTGTCTCTCTGGTGCTCATACACATACACACACGCGCCGTTACACTTATGCACACTTCATTGAAGCTCTTCATTCATAGAGAATTATATATCCAATCTACAACACTTAGTTTGAAATAGAGACTAAATATGCATATGGTTCTGACTAACAGCATCCAGTTTCTATACAGCATTTTAACCACTCGATATTCTCATCACATTTAAGAGACAACTACTTCTCCATCCCTTTCTTTCTCTACCCCCTCTCTCTCTCTCTTTATTTCTTTCTTTCTCGCCCACATTCTCTCTCTATATGTCTGTGTACACACACAAACACACATACATACAGAGACATATACATGTATATACATTTATAGAGAGATACAAAGAGATAGATATAGATATATACATGTATATGTATACAGACATTTCTCTATGTATGTGTATGTATATATATATATATATATATATATATATGTGTGTGTGTGTGTGTGTGTGTGTGTGTGTGTGTGTGTGTGTGTGTGTGTGTATATATACATATATAGCGAGGGAAAGGAGAGGGGGAGAGAAGGAGGGAGAGAGAGAAATGCGTATTCATTCATCGTTTGGGTAACAACCAATAGCTCATTCTACCTCTCTTGTGTTCGATAGTCGTACAGACTTATTCACGTTACCAGATCCTCATACACCGACATATGTTGCAAATGAATACATCGTTATATTTATGGCTTGGTGAGGTGGTGGTGGTGGTGTGTGTATAGCTAACACTCCTCTGTCCATTATGCTCTTTGAAGCCGCTATACTCTTACCATAGACACTCTTCGTCACCACAATTCAAACACGTTGATCCATAAGTAAACACGTGGAAAACATTAAATCTACCAATATTAATATTCGAAATCAAAGTTTGGTATTTGGGAAATATGTTCGTAGACAGACAAACACATACATGCACACAAACACACACTCACACACACACACACACGCACACACACACACACACACGCACACACACACGCGCGCACCCACACACACACACTCATACGTACAAATGCATATATGCGCACGTATATGTATTTCAGTTGATGTGTCATATATGTGGGTGTATATATATATATATATATATATATATATATATATATAGAGAGAGAGAGAGAGAGAGACAGATAGATAGATAGATAGATAGATAGATAGATAGATAGATAGATAGATAGATAGGCACACATGGCTCTACATATGTATGTGTGAGCGTGCGTAGATGAATAAAGAAAGATAGATAGATAGATACATACATACATACATACATACATACATACATACATACATACATGATCATACCTACACATATGTGTTTGTCCGTGTACACACTTATGCGCACACATTTGTCCGTACGTTTATATGCGTCTGTGATGTCATATAATTTAGTAGAGCTTTACACATTTCCAAATGTATTCGTTCACATTGTTTGATGTTTGCCTGCATGCTTTTGTTTGTCCTCTGCCAACACCTGTTTGTCGTCTGTGGTTACACTCAGAAAATCAAATTGTGTTTTCATTGGAAAGTTTTCAATCCCCAAAGAAGCAGTTAAAGGCTTGATACGACACTCACTTTCAACTTTGATGGATTAGATATCACTTTCCAGCTTTAAGGGTTTTCAACGCTGAGTTCCGCAAGCCTGATTTCAACAGTTGCTCATATTAATGAAATGGTGTGGCTTCAACATAGACGTACAATTTGATTTTTATAAGCATTGACAATGTCATCAATAGAAAGTAGAATAAAGTAGGCCATGCTTTGATCTTTACCGAAATAGGACATTGATGGTTATGCAGAGTAACTAGTGTAAATTTCCCATTAAGATAACATCGAAGTCTCTTATGATGCAATGAATGTTGCGCGATGCAGACTTTCAACTAAAAGAGTCTTTGTGGTGTGTATCACATTAAGTTAAGCTCGGTGTCTTCCAAGTAATTTCTCATTTATCGTTTTGCTTTTAAAATCGGAAATGTGGTTTGTTAGTGTTGTTAATATGCTGAGCTATGGATGCGTACAGTGAAGTAAGTGTTGACATGTTTTATATGACAAGTGTGTAATATTCATGGAGACAATGACCGTATGGAAGAGAGATAAACATTATACAACAATGCTTCGCTTAACCAAAGTCAATACGGATAACTTGAAGTTTTATAAAGAAAGCTTATTTGAAAGCGGTAAATAGTATGCTTCCGAGTGTTAATTAAAGTAAAATAACTCTGAAAAGGGCTTTTGTGCATTCCCAGAGAATATTTCCCTCAACGGCGCTAGTGTTGGTATATTCGTGAATAAGTTACCAACTGAAATAAGAGTATCTATTGTTTAGAAAAATACTATTTACTTGTTTAAGGGTTGTACTGGATAAATTGCGAAAATAACTCTAACAGTTCAAATACTATGAAATAAGCATACTCAATTTGACTTATACCAAATGATTTAGGAAATGAATGGGTTATTTCCCTTGGCTGTTAAACTCCGGGCAATGGGTTATTTCTCTTCGTTGTTAAAATGAAATATATCTGACATATATAAGGAACCCTTCCAGGGGCCCTATTATAAATTTTTTCAACACTCTGAGTGTACGAAGAGTTTTCAAGACATGAGTTCTATTCACGTATCAAGTTTCATCAAAATCGATAAAACGACGTAGGAGGAGTTAGCTAACCACTCCACAAATACACCCACAGACAGAATTTCCCACACATGTAATAGATACACACACACACGCACACACACACATACGCACACACACACACACACACAAACACACACATATATATATAATTACATATGTATACATATAAACATATATATAAATATATATATATATATATATATAAATATATATA
>NC_068985.1:3964519-3965238 GCF_001194135.2 Octopus bimaculoides
TATATATATATATATATATATATATGTATATATATACATACATAAAGGTACATATATACATACATGAGTGCACCAACTAACTCACAGGCTTGTGTCTACGTATATTTAGTTTTGTCGCCGCTGTGTTGGTTATGTAATGTAACAATGAAAGAGAATTGATCTCTATCGATTTCAGATGTAAATCTTCCAGTTGTTCGATCAGCTGGAATACTTTCCCATTGAATTTAACAACATACAAGTGGCTCTGTATTCTACAAAAAACTCGTATCCTTAATGCAATTCTGCAGCAGAATCAGCGTGAGATAATACGTGACATTTCAGGTCGTTTGAATGAGAGAAACAGTTCGTGAGATGAAATCACTAGGAACAGAGACGTATCATGGAGAATACAGAACGTATTAGAAAATCCATTTCCTTGTTTCTTGTCTTTTTTATTATTATTATTATTATTTGTTTATTCATCATTGTAACATCAATAACGGAACGAAGTTGAATTAAAATCATTACCCAAAGAATTAACCACGAAGAAACTATTAATTATTGTGTAACTAAATGGTAATCGAACAAGCAAACAGTACTCTGAAATATTATCCCTTTGGCTTCTTTCTTATTTTAAAATTCTTTTACATCTTATACATATATGTGCGCGTACACACACACACACACACACACACACACACACACACACACACACACACACACACACACACACACACACA
>NC_068985.1:3966358-3967650 GCF_001194135.2 Octopus bimaculoides
ATATATATGTATGTATGTATGTATGAAAACTCGTACAAACACGCATATACGCACATAGTTATGTGCATGTATATATACATGTATGCGTGTGTGGGTCTACATAATGTGTGTTTATTTATTTGCAGTCCGTGTTTTATGTTTTCGTGTAAAGATACGTTAGTTGCTAATATACACAAGCATGCAAGCATGTATTTTTGCATCCTTCTTCCTAAACTGACGAACTGCTTACAACTCTCGCTCGTCTTGCTTATAGCTATCGAGCTAATACTGCCAATATAACAGTCGTTTTGGGAATTCAGTGGAACCTCATGATTACATTCAAGGAATTCCTATATTCTGTATTTTTCTATAATTCTCTGCATATTTTTGCAACACCTATGATAACAAATTCAGGCTATTTGGCTATTTATTTCTACTTTTCATTATTATCTAAATATCGAAGGGTAAACCTCCGAGTAACGTTTACATATATACACACAAATATATATTGTTGACGTCATATACACATGTGTGCTTCTAAATATATCGATATATATATATATATATATGTGTGTGTGTGTGGGGGGGTGTCTCTCGATGCAACATGTCAGCTACTGGGAAAGACTTAAAGAGTTAAAACTCTTCTCCCTGGAACGAAGGCGGGAGAGATATACAGTGATATACATCTGGAAAATCCTAGACGGCCTTGTACCAAACTTTAGCATTGAAAGTTATTCAAACTGCCGAACGAGGCGCCACTGCATAGTACCAAAGATCCCAGCATCACCATCAAAATACAAGACCAGATACTGTAACAGCTTGGGTTTCAAGGGCTCACAGCTCTTTAATATCCTTCCAAAATGCCTGAGAGATGCATGGTGTGGATGCAAGTGTCTTTAAAACAACACCAGATGTCTTCTTGTTACGGGTTCCAGACGAGCCTACCTCACGGTAGGATGCACAGATGCAGGTAGAATCATCAGAATCCCTCATTGATCAAGTACCACATCTATCTATATACTTTCCACATAATGGTGTATCTCATTCAACGGAGGTGCTCCAGCTTGACCACAGCTTTGCAGTTGAAACATTTTAAAAATATTTAAAATATTTTATATATATATATATATGTGTGTGTGTGTGTGTGTGTGTGTGTGTGTGTGTGTGTGTGTATGTGTATGTGTGTGTGTGTGTGCGTGTATGTGTATGCATATATATGTGTATAATAAATACATAAACAGATATATAGATAGATAGTAGGAATATATATATCTATATATATATATATAATTATGTATATATATATATGTATA
>NC_068985.1:3970370-3975122 GCF_001194135.2 Octopus bimaculoides
TTATCTAGAACACAGAGTATGCATAGAAAACAACAAGAGCGGTGATATGTTAATAAGTGTTATTCATTAGATCGTTACACTTGTTTCAGTGATTCGATCACATAGCAAAGATAAACTTTTCAATCTACTAATGTTATCTGAGCTTCAGAGCTTGTATAATAAACGAAATGTTATCCTTCAAGTATTACATAACAATCCAACAGATATGTCATATTCGCCGAATAGAAATTCTGTCCCAATTAACAGCAGAAAGTATATTTAAATAGGCAAGCAGCTTAGTAGGAAAAACGTAACTTATCATTAGTATGTGGACAGTAAATCGGTTAGTGGTAAACTGCAGAGCGCCAGACAATCGCTAGACAGATTTTTGATATCAAGTGTCAAGGTTAGTGATAAGGAGAGATATAAAGTTCCGGCACAAGGCCTTCTTTTACGGTGTTCATGTTCACAAACAGTTTTAGATAACTAACATTTTAGCGAAGACACACACACACACACACACACACACACACATACACACACACACACACACGCACACTCACACACACACAAACATATGCGTGTATGTATGCAGTAATTTTTATAAAGCTAAAAGAATACAAGTTATAAAAAAATTAATAATACAGGTCGATGGCTAGTAGAGCTACTTGATATTTTTAAATTTGCAAGTTAGAACACCTTGAGGAAATTTACAGAGCTAACGTGTTGATAGTTCACAGAACAAAGACGTGACTTAGCAATAACTTTCTCCATAAATCTCCTGAAGATATCATAACCTTCAAATGTTAGAATTCCAGACGATTGTACTAACCATCGTCCTGTGAGATTAATTTCTTTTACAACTTGCATTGTTTCGGTTTTATAGAAATTTAAAAGATTTATACATATATCAGACAATGCTTCATGAAAACTATTGTATGTCTGTGTATGAGTATGAGTATGAGTATGAGTATGAGTATGAGTATGAGTATGTCTGTGTATGAGTATATATGTGTACATATATGAGAGATTTGAGGAATAGTTCATCGAAATATCTGAGCCTCCATTATTCTAAGTGAATTCCTGAGAATTATTTACATTTGTAAAATCATTTTCCTACAATTTGTTATTGAAATGTTTCTACGAATAAACACACACATACACATGCACACGCACGCGTCTCCAATGTGTGTGTGTGTGTGCTTGTGTGTGTGCGCGCGCGCGTGTTTGTATGAAATAATATTCCTGTTAACTCAACAATGTACATCTTTGTTAAGCCTAATTGACGATATTACAAAACGATTCGAGAAAAATTTACAAATAATAAAACATTTGCAGATTCCACAAACCGCTGTTGTCATTGAATAATTAATTAAACAATATTAAAATGTTCCTGTAGTGCCTGACAGGTTTAGAAATCTCTCTGACGACAATATTCCTGCTTTGATGCAAATCCATCTCATCCTCTTAACGAAATAGAGAAATTTCTATTATGGCTTATGAATTTGGTATTCAATCACATACGACCGCACGCGAAAGAAGCCGAAATTGAAGAACAAATAGAAACGAGTGATTTTATATTAAACGAGCTCGGACAAACATTATTGATATATCCTGGATATCATCTGAAAGTGCTGACCACGGTAATAAACGCTTATATGCTACATCTATGCTGATGGTGCACACATAAGCTCACAACATATATCGTAACTCGTCATAATCGAAGTGTAACTAACAAAAATGTTTAATGAATGTTTACACATCAACATAAATTGGTCTGGACTGCGACAAAATTCTCTACTGAAGGAAGCAGTGAAACGAAATTTCGACGACCATATTGAATAAAATAAGACCAGGTTGCTTTTAGAGCATAGCAAATTCTTTATAATTTTTTATACGAGTGTTTAAACAAACAATAGAAAAGAGCATTCAACATATTTGCTTGGGGTTTTAAATATTTAAAGGCTGACTCAGAACGTATTAGTTCGTTATGTGGGCAGAGTAAACGCTCACAATCTATAATTGAGAATTTTAAACGAATGTATAAATAGCTTCCCGGTATCCAGTTTGGCTTATGGTGGTATTTCCGGGTTATCAAAAGGTAATGTTTTTAAGTGCATTAATACAGCGTAGGATGGATGCATTGCAGGGTTTCCTATTGACGGATAATGCAGGCTGCTTGTTTATGGGCATTTTATTACAGAGGCAGCAATAAGAATTGTTGTTGCGTGCTAACTGAAGCACTCACGTGATCGGAAGAACAACTAGGCGCTAAAATATCTCATCTCTGTCTGTCTGTCTCTGTCTGTCTCTGTGTGTGTGTCTCTCTCTCTCTGTATGTATATGTATATGTGTGTAATATATATATATATATATATATGTGTGTGTGTGTGTGTGTGTGTGTGTGTGAGTATGTGTGTGTGTATGTGTATACATATAAAGATATATAGATGAATAGAAAGATAGATACACATTTTTTTTACACATATATTTGTATATGTATATATATGTGTGTGTATGCCCATATAGTTGGAATTTACAAAAGACAAAACAAAAGACGAAAACGGGTGTGTAAACAACAAACACATGTATTAGTTTAACGCTCGGGAAGGGAGAAAGTCTTCTACGTTTCACTACTACGCTCTTCGACAGAAAGGAACACAGAGATAAGCAGAGAAAGATTATATGTACCGTTTTTGCTTATGAAGGGGTGACATTAATTGTAATTCCTGTTGTATGGAGGCAGTAAACATCCTAAGCTATAAGTCTGGTCTCATCAATAAACGAAAGCTTCGTTGTTCTCACCAATTTAATAAAACTTTCTATAAAATTTCGTTTAGCTTCTTATAAAATATATACTAATATCTGCGTTTCAATTCTCTACGTTGCTTCACAAAATATTCTCCATACATAACATGTTGCATAACAGCTTCTGAATTCCTATGGTATTAATTATTTTCTATAGAACTAACCATTTGATCTTTATTTAATTTTGCTTCTAATTGGTTTAATGATATACACTTTCCCTGGGGAGAATAAATTTATGCATTTTCGCAAAATACTAGTAACTCTTATGTTATTTTTCATCCAATATATGATCTAATATATGACATGGTTTGTTACATCAAACATAGTTAGTTTCGTTAATTCGATGTTCTTATTCCTATATTTCAAAGTTATTTTTTCACTTTTTTCGATTGATAGTCCTTCTGACGTTTCTTTCAAGTTTATTCCTTCCACAACTTAACGGCTTTCTTGAGAATACGCTAACAATTTCTAGTGCTAACATCCGAATCTTCATCTCCCTTCTCCTATGAATACACTGCAATTTTCTGCGTCACATACCTGCCAGCACTAGTAACACAAATGTTACAGTCGATCATATATTGGAACTTAAAGGGAGATTTTGTCTCCATAATTCATTTGTTTGTGTTTCTCTGGCCGTTTGTCAACTGAATGCCTTTACTGATATCGCATTTCAACACATTCTCATTTATAAGAACTTATCTGCCTCAGTACACCAAATTCTTTTCTATTCTAGGCACAAGGCCCAACATTTTTGGGGAAGGGACCAGCCGATTAGATCGACCCTAGTACGCAACTGGTACTTAATTTATCGACCCCGAAAGAATGAAAGGCAAAGTCGACCTCGGCAGAATTCGAACTCAGAACGTAAAGACAAACGAAATACCGCTAAGCATTTCGCCCGGCGTGCTAACGTTTCTTATTTCTTTACTGCCAAGAAGGGGCTAAACATAGAGGGGACAAACAAGGACAGACAAGCGGATTAAGTCGATTATAGCGACTCCAATGCTTAAATGGTACTTATTTAATCGACCCCGAAAGGATGAAAGGCAAAGTCGACCTCTACAGAATTTGAACTCAGAACATAGCGGCAGACGAAATGCCGCTAATTATTTCGCCCGGGGTGCTAACCACTCTGCCAGCTCTCCCCTTCCCTATGTACACCAAATTGTTTTGTTTATAGTCGTGATGAAACGACAGGTCGTATTTTCTTTTAATACTGCATCGGCCTACATAATCTTCATATAATTTATACAATTTTCTTGTATGTGATCCAGCATCTTCAATTATATCACAATTCCACCGGTCCACAGTACCTATCCTCTGAATTGTTTTACACATCCATGTGTGTGGGTGGGTGGGGGCTGCGTACGCGCGTGAATAAGTGTGTGTGTATGTAAAATTAAACAGTCGAATGAATCAAGATGGAAATATCACATATAGTTAGTGACAATGGCTTCGGTAACCGGTGGAATAGAGTACATGGTCGACACCGAGATGCGCGAAAATTATATAACATATAACCTACCGCTCTATCTATCTATCCGTCAATCTCATCACACACATATGCACATACACACACACACACGCACATACACACACACACACACACACACACACACGCATATATATAATACATATATATACATATATGAGATATATGTGCGCGCATATATATATATATATATATATGTATATGTATGTTTGTATGTATATATGGGTACAGGACGTCACCATCTGTAAACAACATGAAGTTTGAAAACAAAAGAGTCAAATACGCTAACAACGAGAGAAAAAATGGAAAACAGGATATGTAATATAAAGAACGACCCTTCATCAGTTGCTGGCTGTCTATCTATTCCTCATTTCGAGCTATATATATATATATATATCGTTATTTATTTGTGAGACATACATGTGCGTAGATGACTGTGTATATATGTGCATATATATATATATATATATATA
>NC_068985.1:3976005-3976563 GCF_001194135.2 Octopus bimaculoides
TATTGGACTTGATAAATTGCAATATATCTTGCCAAGAAAGGAAGGGCGGCGAAAAATACATATATATTTTAATTTTAATTTCGTTTTTCTTACTTTTTCGCAGTCCTAATCTCGTATGTGCAAATTAAAGAAAACTGATTCCTGTTTTGAAGTAAATAAAAATTAATCAATGAAAAAAGTAATGAGGTGTGCATGATTTCAGTTCTTTGAAACATTAGCACGTTCGTTCTCGTAATTCAGAAAAACCTTGCTTGCTTTCTACACATTTTCCATTTTGGCCAATCCTGATAATAAATACGCCATTTTCGCATTTCTTCCATATCCACAACTCACACCTACACCCATACATATATGATTATACTCGCACAAGCGTGTACATATATATCCAAAATTATATATGCGAGATTGCGTATATATGTATATCTAACTATCTCTCTACCTCTCTATCTATATATATCTCTCTCTCTATCTATCGATCTATATATACATATCATATATATATATATATATATATATATATATATATATATAGATATAGATATAGATATAGATATATAA
>NC_068985.1:3980954-3982661 GCF_001194135.2 Octopus bimaculoides
GAGAGAGAGAGGAGAGAGGGAGAGAGAGACACTGAAAATAACATTTACGTTTCATTTGAAAAGATGTATTTATCAAAATTACATAAAAATATCTTGAAATGCTATAGAGTAAATATATTCAATAAAATCGCCATTGGCCGCAACCACGGCCAGCAGATGATTTCCGAACCTCCTGCAACTCTTCTGGACGCTATCCGTGTTTAAGATGGTGAATGCTGCCATAATCCTACCTTCAGTTCATCTTTGGTGTTATAAGGAGTTTTGTTGGTCTTTCACTCAACTACGCCCCACGCATAATAATCAAGGGGGTTGCAGTCCGGGGAGTTAGGTGGCCAAATGTTAGGAGTGAAGTGGTCGCAGAAAATGTCTGACAGCCATGACAGTGCCCTCCTGCTTGTATGGCACGGGGTAGAGTCCAGATGCCACACACAAGATCTTGCAGCAGCCACCCTCTTGACTCAGGGCAACACTACCTCCTCCGGGTATTTGATGTAGGCCACCGTATTGAGTCTGAGGCTGTGTGGGAAGATGTGATTTTTATCAAACACCATGATGTTGATTGGATGTTTGATTTTTATCACTCTCGGTACATGTTTCGGGGACACGAGCAGCCAACGGCTGATCTGTGTGTTCACCATCTGTTCGTATTGGAGCTTCCAGCGCGAATGACAAACATAACAGCATGTCTTTTCCAAATTTCTAGCAGAGTGAACTGCGCCATGCTGCTGTTTTTCTGACAGACGGTGCCCAACTGACTCTACAAAACCAAAAAAGAAAGAATGAGCTTTCGAGAAATTAAGAATATAAAATGGCGACAATTTGCCCATCGAAGCCTGTATATAATATTCTTTGAAACGAGATGCTGAAGGGATAGTTATATTTTCGAATTGTTTCTCTAACGAATCGATCCCATTGGGGAAAATATGATATTTATCTCCCTCATCTTATAATAAAATACGAATGAAGATATATTTTTAATTATACATAAATAAAGGTGTTATTAGAATGAAATATTTTCCATTAACCTTAGCTTACGAATTGAAAGATAATAGATCTTTCAATAAGTGAGAAGTAATTGAAATGTAACAAACTATCATTTAGCTTATATTTGCCTCGGAATACATTTTCAAAAAATATATGTATACACATACACACGTATGTACGTATGTATGCATGTATGTATGTACGCATATATATATATCTGTGTGTGTGTGTGTGTGTGTGTGTGTGTGTGTGTGTGTGTGTGTGTGTGTGTGTGTGTGTGTGTGTGTGTGTGTGTGTGTGTGTGTGTATTGCAAATGTATCGTATTTCGGAAAAAGTGGCAGACTCTGAAGTATAGAATTGTAATGTATTTATTTATATGTAGTTAAGTCTACGTCTGGTGATAAAGTGTCCAATAGTTTCGCATCCATAAACGGCCTTGTCCCATGGACGGCTCGTCAGACTCTAAAGCCAAGGAAATATAACTCTCCAGCTCTAGAAGAATTATATGCTCTCGGTTAGGTCTTATATAGATGTGAAACGATTGGTTACTCTATGATCCAACATAGACTTAACTGCATATAACAATAATAATAATAATAACAACAACAACAACAACAACAACAATAATAATAATAATAATAATAATAATAATAATAATAAAAAATTTTCTTCTTCTTCTTCTTCTTCTTCTTCTTCTTCTTCTTCTTCTTATTATTATTATT
>NC_068985.1:3983144-3988420 GCF_001194135.2 Octopus bimaculoides
TATATACATATGCTTGTTTTATGTTCACTTATATATATACATATATATAAATTTTTATATGTGTATGAATTTTTGTATATTTATAAACTTTCGTGTATATGTATGTATTTATAAATTCTTAGAAAAATTTTTTTATATATCATATAGACGAATGCATCTATGTATGTACTTTGTATACCATGGAGACTTTCGTTAATATGGATTGAATGAATATATACATCGACCTTTGAATGTGTTTTTCTCTTCGCCTTAATTTGATATATATATATATATGATTAATTAGATAAAACGGAGAAAAAGACAACAAGAAAAGCAAGAGCGTGACCATTATGAGCCAGGCATAGCTCGAGAAGAAAAAGCCGTAGGTCTGGCAAAATCGTTATTACGCCGGGTGAAATGCTTAGCGGTACTTCGCCTGTCTTTACGTTCTGAGTTCAAATTCCGCCGAGGTCAACTTTGCCTTTCATCCACTTGGGGGTCGATAAAATCAGTACCAGTTGCGTACTGGAGTCTATCTAATCGACCGCCCCCCTCCCAAAAAATTTCGGACCTTGTGCTTAGACTAGAAAATATTATTTGTTTCCTCAAAGGCGGCGAGCTGACAGAAACGTTAGCATGCCGGGCGAAATGCTTGGCGGTATTTCGTCTGTCTTTACGATCTGAGTTCAAATTCCGCCGACGTCGACTTTGTCTTTCATCCTTTTGGGGTCGATAAAATCAGTACCAGTTGTATACTGGAGTCGATATAATTGACTAGCCCCCTCTCCAAAACTTTCGGGCCTTGTACCTAGAGTAGTAAAGAAGGATAGTTAATGTTGGATGAAATTATGTTTCATGTTAACGCTTGTAACAGGAGAATATAACGCTGAGTTGAAGTATACTCATTAAAACCGTCGGCAATTAGTGAATTAGTTACTCATAATAGGTTTGCTGTGGTCGTTCGTATTCGTGACTGGATTTAGACTGCTCGGTTAGACACAAGATGAAATCCTGGCTATTGATGTTAAAATTAATAGCTATCGTCAAAATTATCCGCATCAACAGAGATAATTACTGCATCTAAAGCGCAAACAAGGAGGCAGAGACTTAATATCGATCCAAAATATTGAAGGTAGCATCATGTTCTCTTGATAGTCGATACTAGCAAGTCTTGGCCTGCGTCCAAGAAGTCCGGATGCATGAGGCAATAACATAAAGGGAGTTGAAAAGGAGTTGTTAAGAAAATATTCCCTAAAGAATATTCATATATATGTGTGTGTATGTATGTGTGTGTGTGAGAGTGTGTGCGTGTGTGTAAGCACACACACTTACAAGCGCATAGATATATACATAAACATACGTATATATATATATATACACCCAGGCCAATTACCCATTGTATTTTTAGTAGCGGGTAGCCACAGCAAGACACATACAAACACAAAGCATTCAATTCATTTCCAAATTCAAAGGGGTGAGCCCCGTTCTGTGTTCGGGTGAAGTCATATAACGCAACCCCCCAATATCAGCAGTGGGGCCCAACAGCATAAGCTGGTTTACTTCCGCCACATCATGCTGGTTCCGTACCCCTTTGAACAACATCAAAATTTACTCATCCGTCCACAAACACTCCCCAAGCTTTCCTATCATTTATAAACTCTCTTGCCTCTGTGTGTGTGTGTGTGTGTTTGCCTGTGTGTGTGTGTGTATGTATGTGTGTGTATGCTTACTGTTGCGAGCCTGTGTTGAGTGGTGTCACTTCCTTCGAAAACAGTATGATGGCAGTTTGATGAATAGTTAAGGATAACATGTTTAATACAGGAAGTAAGTCCGAGGGTCAATAATTTCAATTGAAACAATGGAGGGCTGTATGAGGATAAGTTCCAGACCCTAAAATGTATTTAAAGATCCACATCTGTAATACAATTCTATATTTAAGAGATGAGCAATTATGTACGTTATTTACATTATTTACATTAGGTGTCTTGGGGGAAAAATACCTTAGGAATGAGAACACAGGTTCGAAATTTCCCCAAGACACCTGATGAAGGCTGGAGGGTATATCAGCCGAAATGTTGTGTTAACAACAAACAAGATGAAGACAAATATCCGTCAAATGTAAATAATGTAAATAATGTAAATAATGCGAGTAATGTAAGATCCACATTTGTATTTACGATGGCACACATAGGCAAATAGGTGTGCGTTTATGAAGCCATGTTTGCTATAAGTATATACTCTGTTACTCTTTTACTTGTTTCAGTCATTTGACTGTGGCCATGCTGGAGCACCGCCTTTAGTCGAGCGAATCGACTCCAGGACTTATTCGTTGTAAGCTTAGTACTTATTCTATCGACCGCTTTTGCCGAACCGTTAAGTTACAGGGACTTAAACACACCAGCATCGGTTGTCAAGCGATGTTGGGGGGACAAGCACAGACACACAAACATATAGACACACACATACATATATACATATATACGACAGTCTTCTTTCAGTTTCCGTCTACCAAATCCACTCACAAGGCTTTGGTCGGCCCGAGGCTATAATAGAAGACACTTGCCCAAGGTGCCACGCAGTGGGACTGAACCCAGAACCATGTGGTTGGTAAGCAAGCTACTTACCATACAGTCACTCCTACGCCTATATAATGATTTATCGCACATTTCTATTTTCTGTTTGAATCTCTCCCTTCTGTTACTTCGTTTTGTCAAGCCCTTATGTACCTTTCTATTGATACGAGGCCTGATCAATATTGCAATGCGAACAGAGCTAAAGTAGGCAGAGAGAAGCTGCTTGGCGCAGATTGACCTTCAACCCTGTCGCGCACGGACTATAAGTTATAATGTTGTCGCTCACTTCCGTTGCTTTTAGAAGTGCTTAGAACGAAAGTGTGTAGAGTGTGGTCGTCTCATCACACCACAGACGTTCCATCAATGAACATGGCAGAGAAAAGTAAACACGGAAGCTGCATCAAACTTTGCCAAAAGCTTGGTGATACCTGCGTATTTTGATCGTTTCCTCTTTCCGAAAATCAAAACCTACATGAAAGGAACAAGATTTCAAGATGTCTAAGAAATCGGAGAGAAAGCGACGAGGCAGTCTCTAGCTGTCCCCTAAAAGGGGTTCCTGGAATGCTTCCATCAACGGAAAAGACGCTTAATAAAACGAGTGACTTCAGAAGTTCGAGGAAGTTTAAATGTAGAATTCATACATCTATTAATATTTATTTGTGCACATATATGTGTGTGTGTGTATTGATGTTTGTGCGTGCATATGTATGTATGTATGTATGTATGTATGTATGTATGTATGTATGTATGTATGTATGCGTGTGTATGTGTGTGTGTGTGTGTGTGTGTGTGTGTGTGTGTGTGTGTGTGTGTGTGTTTGTGTGTGCCTGCATACTTGTATGAATAAAAATGTGAATGTACAAACATTTCAAGAGGTTCACCAATACACCATAACATGTTCTTTTGTATGTTTGTGTTAGGCATTTTGGAAGAGAGAAAAGTAGAGAAACGAAAATATAATGAAATGAAAAGTTAACAAAATATTAAAGGAATCGACGAAGCAAAATTAAGAAATTTATTTTGAATGTCCTTCAAAAAATATGTGAGAGTTTTCTCAGAGACTTGATCGTTTGAATTAAGTTCACTGTTGTACAGAACATTTCCCTTAATATAATCAGTAAGTAGTTAGATAATAATATTGTAGCAGATAACACAAAAATACCAAGGGAAAGACAAGCTGAGACGCAGGATTTGCTATACTAATATTGTAAACGCACAAGCATGTTATAGCTTGATGTGATCAAATGATATTAGAGAGATGCTTTACATTTTCTTAGATCTTGGTTGTAGTCTTTTCATGTTTCACAGATTTAAAGTTAATTCTCTCAGAGTGTTAACAGCAATAAATTTCAAGGTTTCGTTTTGAAATATTTCAATATTTGAAGTTCTTTTCAAACCGAATGTTTCATTTTAATCCATGATATTTATGGAGGCAATGGAAATGTTATCTACGGTCAATTCGATTCTTATTGGAATTCGATTTGTTTTCTAAAGGTTCTGTTTTAGAAAAAGCTGCCCGGGTCATTTTAAGTTGTGACCTTTCTAAAATCTGTTTGGAGGGCATAAATCTATATGGAGGGCATAAGACCTAGGAAGTGAAGCGGGAAGCATCTCGAAATGACCTCTGCCAATCATGACAGAAATTCAATGGAATCACATTGAACAATGATAAAAGGAAGAATATGCAGCTGCGTAGGATGTTGCAGGCAGAAATAACGATTAACCAAAGCGATCCCACTTTCGAATCAAGTAACAAAAAAGTAGACTTGTGGTGTGAACGACTGAATTGCAAATCGCATTATATTGAAAGTTATTGTAACAAGATTGACCAATGGAAATAGAAAAAAAAAACGTCGGCGGAACTTGTACCTGGTGTAAAGTACTCAGCAGTCACTCGACTCGGTTTACCGCTCACTGCGCATTGTGTTATAATAATGTTTCGTTACACAAAAGGCGGCGAGCTGGCAGAAACGTTAGAACGCCGGGCGAAATGCTTAGCGGTATTTCGTCTGCCGATACGTTCTGAGTTCAAATTCCGCCGAGGTCGACTTTGCCTTTCATCCTTTCGGGGTCGATTAAATAAGTACCAGTTATGCACTGGAGTCGATATAATCGAATTAACCCGTTTGTCTGTCCTTGTTTGTCCTCTCTATGTTTAGCCCCTTGTGGGCAGCAAAGAAATAAGAAACGTTAGCACGCCGGATGAAATGCTTAGCGGTGTTTCGTCTGTCTTTGCGTTGTGAGTTCAAATTCCTCCGAGGTCGACTTTGCCTATCATCCTTTCGGGGTCGGCAAATTAAGTACCAGTTGCGTACTGGGGTAGATCTAATCGACTGGTCCCCTTCACAAAAAGATTTCGGGTCTTGTGCCTAGAATAGAAAAGAATGTTTCCTTACACAATTTTAAGAGGGATGTGTAAATTCCCTCATCAACACAGTAATACCACTTAAAATGTCGGACTGACAGAGTTAGTAGAACGTTGGATAAAGCGTCCTGTGATATTTCTGTGCACTGCGAGTTCCTATCTCACCGAGATCAATTGTGATAATCCTTTTGCAACCGATAAATATAACGCTGGTCAAACATGACGCCTGACTCTTCTTTCGTCCATCTCATTTTCTCTCTCTCTGTCCCCATCTGTCTTCTCTCTCTCTCTCTCTCTCTCTCTCTGTCTCTTTCTCTCTCTCTCTCTCTCTCTATCTATCTATCTATCTATCTATCTAT
>NC_068985.1:3988453-3990217 GCF_001194135.2 Octopus bimaculoides
AAATAATAATAAAAGAGAAATAAAATGAAAATAAAAAAAACAGACTCTGAAATAAAGGCATCCTTTGAATGCCATCAATAAACTCTCATAATAAATACAAATAAACTTTTATGGAAGTCTCTTGGAGTGAAAGAATAACCAGATGGCAAAAGGAACGCCGGTACCTCTACTTGTCTTTTTCATTCTTAGAAAATTGAAAGGGAAAAGACACTTTAGATTTTGATTTTAAAATTTTCCATAGCGAAAGAGAAAGAGATTAGATACTGCGACGTACTCTAACTAGTAGTCAAACGTTTTTTTACTACAACCCACATCGCTTTGTGAAGCAAGATGAAGGTAGGAGGTTAGTCAATATCGTCGATCCTAGTGCATGACTGGTACTTTATTTAATCGAGCCCAGAGTGATAACAACAAAGTTGGCCTGGGTTGGATTTGAATCCAGAGCTGTAGTTCAAATTACGATGGTTAATATATTACCAAGCCGTTTGAGCAGAGGAAAAATGCCGTGAGGTTTCTACTTCACCGCCTATATGCTCTGGGTTCAAATACAACCCGGGTCAACCTTGTTGTTATCACTCTGGGCTCGATTAAATAAAGTACCAGTCATGCAGTAGGATCGATGTTGTTAGACAACGGAAGAAGTCTGTAAATTGGCTCGAATGAGTCTGTGCGTGTTTCATTGTTTTGCGAGGTTTTGTAAAATTGCGTTAAAACTGATCTTAGCTCTTTCCGAAAATTGGCAAGTTTGAAAAACGTATCATTATCAAATTTTGCCAAAAGCTAGGCAAATTCATCACGGAGATCACCGAAATGCTTCGTTGTCGTTTTCTATGAACATTGTTCAGAACAAAGAGAGGTTTTCGAAGAAAATGTGCGAAAATTCGTGAAGTCATGCGTATGGATCGCTGCTGAAAAAACCACACGCTCTACTGAGCACTCCAAAATATTGCAGTAAAAGTTAAAATTATAATCCATCCCATTTTTTTTACTGCACCTGAAATTCAAATCCAGACATCAAGCTGTGACATATTCTGAATAATTCAAGACGATATTAAAGGCTGATGTTATCAGAATATAGAGTATTTCAAAAGAAATTATGCATCGTTCTAAATGTTAACGTTTTTTTCTTTTGATACCTCCAAAGCTGTTATGATCAAATCAAATATTCAATCTGTATGAACAACCGTCCTCTGGTTAAATGTTAGAGCTTGAAATCAAATTAGTTGAAGAATCGTGTTGCGTCAGTGATAATCGATTCATTAACCTTTTCTGCGAGGATAATCCGCAACAGTAAGATCTCCTGTGATATGGAAAAAAAAACAATCTCCGAGAGAGAGAGACAGAGAGAGAGGGGGGAGAGAGAGAGGGGGAGAGAGAGACAGAGAGAGAGAGAGAGGGAGAGAGAGAGAGAGAGAGAGAGAGAGAGGCTTAACGAACTTTCTCACGTTATATAGCAATATATATAACTATTATAATTAACTTCCTGGCACTGAACGTACTTGCTACCTCTCAATTTAGTAAATACATTTTTCATGAAGAAGCGTCAAAGCAGCGTGACGGGGAGTTATATTCTGCAACCATGCATGCAGCCAATTTGTCATTGTCTTGAAATATTTTGCATTGTAGTTTCTTTTTGTTATTGCTCTCTAAATAGATTTCTCTCTCTCTCTCTCCATCTCTCTCTCTCTCCCTCTCTCTCTCTCGCTCTCTCTCTCTTTCACTCCCTCTCTCTCTCTCTCTCTCCCTCTCTCTCTCTCGCTCTCT
>NC_068985.1:3991808-3997065 GCF_001194135.2 Octopus bimaculoides
CTTTCAGATATACTTTCATTGTGATTTCTGCAATGTGGTGCATAAATTGTCAAGTAAATGAGACGCATCTTTGCCTCCACTGATTCACTTGCAAAGTGTTGAGTAAAATTATTTCGTTGCAGACCTCCTTTGGGTCTTTTTATTATCACTATGACACACATAGTCCCCAGTTGGTAACATTGATTTCAAGGCCTTCCGAGATGAGAGACTGGCATTCCACTTAATGTCTATGCTCCATGCTGGCATGGATTGGAGAGTTATTAATGTAGAAACATGGTATCCTAGCTACTAACAGTTGAGGGTTGCGTAATCTAGACGGCGTTTTTAGATTTCATTATTCTCTTTAACCCGGGCAAAGCCGGGTATTTCTGCTAGTATATGTATATATATATATATATATATGTGTAATCTTTTATCTATTACTTATTTCAGTCATGAGACTGCGGCTATGCTGGAGCATCGCTTTGAAGAATTTTTAGACGAATTAATTAAGTGACTCTAGTACTTATTTTTCTTAAGCCTCGTACTTATTCTTTCGGTCTATTTTGCCAAACCGCATCGTATAACAACAGGAGTCGATTCCATCAGGAATCCAAACAGAAAGGTGGGACGTGTAGCGATTCTTATTTGGTGTACGTAACAGAGTGCACGAAATATAACTTGATTTATGTTGGTTGTACAACAGAACAATCAAACAAAAGATCCAATAAGCACAGATATGACGTCAGACACAATAACAGTCGTTCAACAGAGCTTGCCGAATATTTTACATCGAAAAGACGTGAAACTGCATATTTTCAGAAAATATTCTGAATTTGCTTCACTTTCAGTCCTCAAAAGGAAGGAAGAGAAATTTGTTTGTGTGTTATGAACATCACGCACTGAAGGAATCACAGAGGAATTTTATCATATTTACACAAAACTGATTAGGTATTTTTCTTTTTCCTTTTTGTTTTTTTCTACTATTTTTTTCTCTTTTTTGCTTTGTTTTCGTTTTACCAGTTTTAAACTTGAAAAGTGAAGACTGTTGATGTCATTCCATCAACATGGGAACGCTGTTTGCCCTCGTTCAAATTTTGAATTTGAATTTCTATAATTTTAAGTGTCCGTCTATCACTTTTCATTTTGAACTCGACAAAAACAGGCAAGCTGTCGAAATATCGTTCAACCAATAAGATATCTATTGCAATCGCATCGCGCTCTTCCTACTGTCTATTTACCGTCGAGGAAAGTTATGTCATTCCTTTAAAATACTATTATTTCTCTATCACAGGTTTTGTTGGAGCTCCTAGAGTCCTACATGCGTAGCCAGCTTACTACCTGCACCCTACGGTACAATACTATCCATTCTTTTCAGCTATCGAAAACTTTCCCGATGATTTATCATCATCATCATCATTATTATTATTATTATTATTATGAAAAACACTCGGATGGTTCTTAATTACCGGTTGTTCTTTACTTGAAAGCAGGCAATAACAAATCACCAAAGGTTTCAAGTTGAACCTTCTCTCTGACTCAAAGAGACAATACTCTCCCTAGAATGCGTGATGTACCCAACAATGCTGTCTTCTGGATCACTTTGAGTCTGACAACAGCTCCAATATTCTTAATATGTTTTTCAAAGCTCTTGGAAACTACTCCAAATGCTCTAATTACCACCGGTATCACTATTACTTTCCTCATACCCCATAACTTTCCTGTCTCATCCCGTAGTGGCTGGCATTTCTCAATCTTTTCTGTTTCCTTACATTTCACCCTCGAATCGCCTGGTATTGCAACATCTATTATCTTTGCTTCTTTTTCATCTTTATGGTTGATCACGATATCTGGTTGTCTCACTTCTATGACTTGGTCGCACTGTATATTAAAATCCCAGAGTATTTTGTAATGTTCGTTTTCCATTACTCCCTCTGGCTTGTGTTCATACCATCGTTCGACTCTCTCGAGGTTTGCTTTACCGCACAACAGCCAGTGGACATATCTGGCCACATTGTCGTGTCACATATCTGGCCACATTGTCCTGTCACATATCGGGCCACATTGTCGTGTCACATATCTAGCCACATTATCGTGTCACATATCAAGCCACATTGTCGTGTCACATAACTGGCCACATTGTCGTGTCACATACCTGGCCCCATTGTCGTAACATATCTGGCCACATTGTCGTGTCACATACCTAACCACAGTTATTTTTATTGTTATTATTATTGTTGTTGATGTTGTTGTTGTTATCCAAATCAGTTTGTTCGGCTGCATGCGACTTAGAGTTTCCTAGGCTTCTTATAGAAACTTAAAGTCGCATGGGGTGAAAGCAAACTGTTGTAAATAACATATCTGCAACACCTATTAAATGTGCTAAGTGCCTTCTTCTTTCCCTTGCTCACTCACCTCTCTCTCACTCTCACTCTCTCTCTCCCTCTCCCTCTCTCTCTCTCTCTCTCTCTCTCTCTCTCTCCATATATATATATATAATATTGTGTATGTGTGTGTGTGTGTCTGTGTGTGCAGATTTAAAGAGACGACAGCCAGTTTCAGTGAGATAAAGCTAAATAAAAATGTTGTTTATTATGGCGATATTTTTGATGGCTGTTCAGAAATTTTGTGAATGTTTGAGAGGTTTTGATTGTATCAGGTTATCTGGAATTGCTTGCGCTGTTCATTGTTTTTTATTGTTAAATAATGCAAATTATTTAACCATTAAAAATAATGCTGCAGTAATTACACTTTGAAACAAATGAGAACAATATTGTTATAGCAATTACAATTATGACAATATTTCACCAGTTGTCAAACATGAAATCTTATAAATAAGGGCCAAGGATACGTCCTAATAAAGATTTGTTGTTACAAATTCTTGCTTCTTTTGTTAAAACTAAAAAGGATTTAATTATTTGTTAAAGACTAATATTAAAAGCGAAGTTGCTGATTTATGACTATATATGACTGATTTTATGTTTGTGTTAAAGCATCTGCATTATGTGCAGTTGTGGGAGGTTATTTGTTTTTATTTTGTATATATATATAAAAACTAAGATGGCGCTATAAAAGGGCCATAGCTACAAATGTAAACCGTTAAAAGTATTACAACAGACGGACATACATACGGGAAATTAATATTATAAGCAAGATTACAATGATTATTATTTTATTTTTTGCTCCCCTAACGCTGGTGTTATATAGTGGCATCAACTGCACCATGCTAGTGAACTGAGGTAATTCCCCATATTTTTCAGTAAAATTCTTATTTTTTCAATGTACTTTTCAAGATCTTTATTTACAGTTCTTAATATTCTGTTAATTATTAGTATCATTACTCCTCATTTTATCGGCGTAAACTGTTTAACTTCTCCAGTTAATCTGCCGTATCTATAAACTTCTTTCTTTTTTTATTATAGCCTTCCTGTCAGCTTGTTATGGTGCATACTATTATTATTATTATTATTATTATTATTATCATCATTATTATTGAGTGAGAGAGCAGTGCATGCCATCAAAGTGACACTGGGGTAAAATATTCGAAGCCCAGTATACCCATCTTGACTACCCGTCTGATAAGGGTACACCAGGCACATGCATCACAACCATATGTGCACAACATGGTGATTTCATATGAAGATATACAGCGCATCACCTTGCTGGTGTGGCCCAGCTAGAATTTTCTTCAGGTTGAGTAGCCTACCCTACTCAAAAGGTCCCTGAATAAGGTTTGTTTAAGGATGATGAACGAAACATCCATGTTTCCAAAGGGGAATTATTCAAACCCCAAAGAATCCCTCTCAACACATGGCTATGGTTCTCCCTCACTACGTCTGCTCCTGATCAGAGATGCACACGTCATCAGCCACCAAGGAACATGCTCAACTGGTTAAGGTCAAACAACTGACAAGCAAATCTGTGGTATTGAGCAGAATATTTGCTGTGCCCCATCTTTTATACCAAGACAAAACAATGTACATGATAACACTTCGAATGAGTTAAGATCAAAAGCCGTGAGGGCCACTGCCTATTACTGCATCAGGGTATAATTATTATTATTATTATTTCTTTTTATCATATGTTTTGTTGGAGCTCCTGGAATGTTGTATGCGAAGCGAGCTTACTACATACAGCCTACGGTGTCATGCTATTCGTTCTTTTCAGCTATCTAATACTCTCCTTATTATTCTGGCCGTTCCAAGGAGGTAAACCTTTTGCAACAGTTCTACTGGGCATTCTATTCCGATTTCCTTTATATTTCTCTTGATGCCTTCTGATCTTTGCTTTCTTTTTTCCAGTAGATTTTCATGAATAAAATGCTATTTCAAAGTGATTAATGCCTTTTCCTAAAATTAGCAAATCCTAATTTGAATTATTTCTCGCCGCATTTTGAATAAAATTGAACTTTTCTTTTTGAATATTTTATATCATTTACGTTCGTCATCGACGTCGTTGCGATGTTAACATACTTCCCACGTATTTCAATTAATATTTTTACATTAGAAAAGAATAATATTTTTACATACATAACAATTTCACATATAAATATTATGAAACTATTTTTAACAAAATTATCTTTACACAATTTTATCCGTTTTATTTTGGCTCAATTTGGATCATAATGGCGTCAAGTGAAAAGAATTTCACTTGAATTTCGCTCGCAAAAAAGCGAAAATGAAAATAACAAAGGTTAAAAAAGACAAAATCACATTTATTTTGCATCCAAACATGCATTATTCATTCATGAAAAGCATTGTGTTTTTTGTGTTTTAGGTTCTGAATGCTGACTGGGAGGCAAAAGCAATAACATTGAAACTTACGCAGGAAAGAAAATCTCGGAGAGTCAAAAATACCCTAGTGAAGACATTTCTGGTAAATCAGCTGGTTTTGTGCGAATTATACAGAACATAGAAGAAGATAATGTTGAAAGCACAGTGATTGAACTTCGTTCATTAAGACTTTGACATTTCGCTTGAACTATTTCATTTCCGAGTGGACGAAACGAATGTTAATTGAGATTTGTTTCATGAAAGGTAAATTCTTTTCTACTCTAGGCTTAGACCCTAAATTTGGGGAAGGAGGGGGCCAGTCGATTAGATCGACCACAGTACGCAACTGGTACTTAATGTATCGATTCGAAAGGATGAAAGTTAAAGTCGACCTCAGTGGAATTTTAACTCAGAACGTAAAAACAGACGAAATACTACTAAGCATTTCGCCCGGCGTGCTAACGTTTCTTATTTCTCTATTGCCCACAAGGGGCTAAACATAGAGG
>NC_068985.1:3997075-4002549 GCF_001194135.2 Octopus bimaculoides
CGCCCGGCGTGCTAACGTTTCTTATTTCTCTATTGCCCACAAGGGGCTAAACATAGAGGGGACAAACAAGGACAGACAAAAGGATTAAGTTGATTACATTGACTCCAGTGCGCAACTGCTATTTAATTTATCGACCCCAAAAGGATGAAAGGTAAAGCCGACCTCGGCGGAATTTGAACTCAGAACGTAAAGACAGGCGAAATACCGCTAAGCATTTCGCCTTCATGAAAGGTAAATTGCCTGAGATATGCTTTTATATTTTTTAGGGGCTTATTATATATGTTGGATGCTATGCGCAAAGGTTGCTCTATTTGAGCTGTGTAAATAATGGCTTACACTGAATATGAGCTTTGCCAAGCAGACCTGTATTTTTAACTGCGTGTAGTTTTGTGCAGATTTTTAATCACAATTCTCTACTTACTACCGATGCAGTTTTCAACTTCATTCCCGCCATTTTGAATATTTTAGCTTTAAAATTCTTGTATTTTGCAAAGTTTATAATGGATGAAACATATACCAGTAATACTCAGAGTCAATTCCTTTCACTCGACGCTCAAGTCCATCAACTCCCCTCCAACTGAGTGCCAAGGAAAAATATTTGAAATACCATTAACTCACTCTTGTGTCGATCAAAGATAAAAGAAATATGGTGGCCTGGCAAAATCGTTAGAGAGTCGAAAGACAGCTTTGTGGTTCTTGTTCCTGTTCTTTTACAAGGTCAAATCCCACCAGCGGTAAGGTTGTCTTCCAACTATTCGAATTCAATTAAATCAAGATCAGCCAATCACCAGGCTCGATGGAAACGACTGACTCTGCCCCGCCAAAATTTCAATTCTTGTGCCTAAATTCGAAACAATTATAAAAGCGAGGAGAGAAGAGAACGAAGGGGATGACAATTAGAAATGGTGAAATGGTTGTATTTCTTATTCTGAGTTCAAATCTGGCTGAGTTTCATTTTTATATTTTGCCGGGATCATTATGATAAACACTAGCCCTACTTGGAATGGTATAAATGAAAGTATCCGTTCCTTTCTTGGGCCTCAGTTAAAAATTATTTTCATAAGAGACAGACAGAGGATAGGAGCAAAAGAAAATCTAATCATATAGATTGCACTCTTTAGTTCGATCTTTCAGACTTCTTTGTTAAATTTTCCTGTATTGATTATTCATCTCATTTCTCTCAGATCGATTCCGAAAGAATCTTCTCTTCTTGATAAATTAAGGAAATTCGTGCTTTGGCAGAAGAAAAAAAAACATAATGGTTCATAAAATTACAGTTGAAAACTAAACAGCAATACAGTAAGAAATCAGAACAAAGTTAGCAAATGTCCGGTTATATATTTGCCATCGGATGAGTTATGTAAGAAATCGATAGTAATAATATTGAAAGAACAGAAGAAAATTCTTAAGAAATCATTTTCCTCGCAGAACAAATTCTAATAAAGGATCTACAATGCTAATAACACCTTCTAAGTAGAAATATTCACGCAAAAGATTGGAAACGTGCCAAACCATTTTATATTTTAACAAGCATTACTTGTGAGTGCAACGTTGAATTCGTCTATACGTAATATAACAACAACATTGGAATAAATAACATTTTAGCAGTAAATAGTCAATTAATTCAGATCAACAAAGCAACGGAATTATAAACATAATCACACACAGATACACACGTGTGCGTGCGTGCGTGCGTGCGTGCGTGCAAACTTTGACTTATGGTAGCGTATGAGGAAGTCACTGTGCTGCAAGCATTCAGTCCAGGCCTCTGCCTACCAGAGATCAGCTATTTGATATTAACCTGTAAATGTTCAGGTTAAGCATGGACAGCATTAACCTCAGCAGCCTGGCCGAGACGCATAAGCACTCCACAGAACAAAAAAAATTATTCCAAAAAATACACAGAATATTATTATTCTTCGTGGCGCCTAAGACGCCATTTTTCGTTTAAAAAACAGCGGCGATTTATTAATAACAAAATAAGCTGAATATGAAATATGAAAGACAAAATTAATTCTTATCACAAGATTTTAATTTTTTGTGTCTCTCAGCAATTCATTATGTATTCAGAAAAATAGATTAATTATACGATGTTATTGTTGAATTAGTGTAATAAGTATTCAAGTTTCGGTTTTAATATTTGCTGAAAAGATAAAACCGTCGCTTCCTTTACCAATTCTCTGAAATAATAAATACAAAAGGCAATAAAACGAGTTATTCAGTAGAATAGATTAACATCCATACACAGTGAATCGGATAACTGTGGCCGCTAATCAAGCTCTTTCTCGCAGCCAGTTTAATTTCATAGGATCGAAATGTTAAAAACGCCAAGCTTGATACTCTCAACTACATTTCACAGAAATTACAGAAAGTTCCTTGTGCCTTCTTCATTTTCCCTTTTTTTTCCAAGTGGCGCTCGTCGGAATGTCCTCAAAAGGATTTAGTTTACGAGGAAAAGCGTTGTCCTCATTCTTGTACGAGAATAACCACAGAGAATTCTTTGCCGTAGCCACAAGGCAGAGGAAGAAACACTGATGTTTTGAAAAGTTAACAACTTCTAACTATTTATACGTCACAGCCACTAACCAGCTACCAGCACCAACGTTAGTATACACTGCAAAAGAGTCTATTGCTGATGAGGTTTTGTCGCCTCCACCTTCGGGGTCCCTACAGAGATTACTTCAAATATGAAATACGCTTCCTCTCAGCAACACAGTTATCGGTTTCAAATTTTGGCACTGGTATTTATTCAGTCGACTCTGGCGGCATTTGAACTCAGAACGTAAAGTCGGAAGAAATGCTGCTAAGCATCTTTGTCCGACTTCTCGACTACAACTGCTCTCGGTCCAGCATCTTACAAATAATGAATGGCCCAATCCGATTAAATGTCGTTCGGAGGATGGTATAAAAGTTATTCAGTAAAATATGAAAGATACAGTCGTTGTCTTCTAATTTAGTATAAACTTTCATTTATTTCTTCCTTTTAGACTATTTCTTCGTGAAATTAACCACCCTCCATGTTATCTCGTAAATCTCCCACCAATAACAGTTCAGCTTCATATCTGGGCTAAATCCGACATCTAACATTTTACTCGGGCATATCGTTCAGAAACATGTGTTGGTCGACATGTTTCATCGCTTCAAATACCGGTTTGTAAATTCTCAGATTATTCTGGGCTTCTGTAAATCTAGGTACAACTTTATCAATGAAGAATCACAGGTATTAACATTCAGAAAAGGTAGGTTTGTGCAGATCAGATAACATGATTAATATATTGGAACAGAGGAGGAAAGACTTGTAATTCACAGTGCACCTCTGAAAAGTCTCCCAACAGTGCACCTCTGAAAAGTCTCCCAACAGCACACCTAACCAAGGAATTTTGAGACTCTGAAGTTTTAGAGAAGAGAATTAAACTATACCCCCTTCTATTGTACACTCTGAGTTTGCTTCAGTGGATTTCACATAGAATACAGTGTTTATTATCAAGACATAACAATGAAGAATGAAGAGCTACATATCTTTAAAATTCATTGAATAAAAATCATTTTCTTCATATTACATTCCGACACGTGTTTCTAATGAATAACTGTTATAGATAAGTCAAGGTACCCAATAGATACCATGTTTCTTCTTTGTTCCGAATTTTTTCAAGTCCGTCCATTCATTTTATCTTATGTTTAATATTAACGATCAGTGATGTTAATACATCCTGACATATTTAAGGTTCCTTCTGGTAATAAGGATAGTGTAGTAATCAGCTTTCTTACTGTCTAAAGAGGTAGTCGAAGTTGAAATGAAACTAGAACTGCAGAGATATCATATTTCACCACTACCTCCACTGTCTTTTGTCCGAATCTTTTAGATTCTCTTGCCAAAAAGGAATTTTAAGAACTTATGTTAAATACTAGAATTTTCAGTTCGTTTCACTCACCTGTATGGGAAACACCTTAAATAAAGCTGTATAGGATGGTCGACCTTTGGATTAGAACCAGTACTACAACTGATTTGATATAAATCATTCAAATACACAAAACAATCATATGAAATGGTTTTAAGGCAGTTAGTCGGCAGAAACACGTGTCGGAACATAATACGAAGAAAAGGTTTTTGATAAATCGATTTTAAACATGTACACGTCTACACTCTACAGTTTTATGCCTTAATGCGTGTGTGTGTGCGCGCGCGCGCGTAAATATATACATATATATAGAGAGAGAAAGAGGCAAAGAAAGAAAGACAGAAAGAAAGAAAGAAAGGAAAAGATATAGGTAAATAGTAAACATTGGCTTTCGATATTTAAATATTTTTAAGTTCGGAAACAAACAAATACCGTGATATTCTTTATGTGTTGCTATGACAGTGTCGGGTATCAAGCCATTCCCAATGAAAAGCGCTGAGTTATTTTTATCAGTGAGATATTAAGAGAGTTAGTCACAGAGATAAAGATGAAACGATATTGATCGAAAATCGTGATACAACTAACCGGCAGCTCAAAAGAATATATAACTGAATATGTGTGTGTATATAATGTATTTGTATGTATAATATCCATTACTTGTGTAATATGGCTTCCAATGCATTAGGGTCAGCTATCCAAATGTATCCACAAACAAACCCAAGTTATTAAGATAGCTGTTAAATATGAAAAAATATGGTTGAACTCGATTGAAATGGATTCAGATTAAATTATTCCCTAGCGACAACCACAGCCAAAAATTGTATTCGTTTCTGTATAATGTCTACATGGTTGTAAATGGTTGAATAACCAGAGAAAAAAGAGGGAGATAAATTAAAGAAATTAGATGTGGATCTTTCGAAGTCTAACCAAACTTTAAATCGCTTTCATTATCATCTATCTTCGTTTTAAGAGAAATATTGGCTATTTGAACTGGAAAGATCATAAAGATGCAGGCAAGCAGTCTCATCATTCACCGAGAATCGTCTTTTATATCATCGTAGTCATCCTCGCCATCATCGTTCTTATTTCCTGCCACCCCGCTTCCTTCCCATTCACCTAATCTTCATCGCCGCCATCGCCTCCAACAACGTCTCTGATTGTATCTTCGCCGTCGTCGTCGTCCTCCTCCTCGTATGCTAAGTTCTCTATGTTGTTGATATTTTCCATTCATTAATCATTGACGTCGTCTAATTTGAAAAAAACTCATTCGTCGTCATCGTCATCACCACCATTATCATCATCATTATGAATATCTTGTTTTTCACCACCACCACCACACCCACCCGCCACCACCACTACCACCACCACCATCATCACCATCATCATCATCATCATCCTCATCATCTTCTTCATCATCATCATCATCATCATCTTCATCATCATCATCATCATCATCATCATCCTCATCATCTTCTTCATCATCATCATCATATCATCATCATCATCATCATCATCCTCATCACCTTTTTCATCATCATCATCATCTTGTTCTTCATTATCATCTCCATCACCATC
>NC_068985.1:4003527-4006055 GCF_001194135.2 Octopus bimaculoides
TACCACCACCACCATCATCACCATCATCATCATCATCATCCTCATCATCTTCTTCATCATCATCATCATCATCATCATCTTGTTCTTCATTATTATCTCCATCACCATCATAGCAATCACCATCATCGCCATCATCATCATCATCATCATCATCCTCATCATCTTCTTCATCGTCGTCATCATCATCAGCTGCAGCAGCTGCAGCCTCATCACAACTACCTTCGCCGTCGCCGTCGTATTATCCTGGTCGCTTCTATTAAGGCTATTTTGATCAATTATCGTCGACGTCCACCTCTTCACAAATAATCAACGTCATCGATATGATCTTAATCATCACCATCATCATCATCACCATCATCAATATTACGCTCGTTATCATTTAAATCATCCACACTCTCTTTCCCGACACCATCGTCGCTCTCATTCCATTTATTAGCTTATTATATTTATGGTAACCACCATAATCTCCATATCATCACCAGCATCATCATTATTGTCATACATCATCATCATCATCATCATCATCATCATCATCATTGCTTAACATCTGTTTTCCATGCTGGTATGGGTTGGACGGTTTGACTGAGGACTAGTAAGCCATGAGGCTGTGCCAGGCTCCAATCTGATCAGGCAACGTTTCTACAGCTGGATGCCCTTCCTAACGCCAACCACACCGAGAATGTAGTAAGCGCTGTTTACGTGCCACCGGCATGGGAGCCAGTCAGGCGGCACTGGTATCGACCACGCTTATATATATATAAGCTCGAAATAGGGAGTAATTCACAGTCGACAACTGAGGAGAGGTTAGACGTCTAGTGGTATTCTTGTCCGTACTTGTCTGTCATTACGTGTTTTTGAACTCGTGTGTAATGTCCTGTTCTTATTGTATATTTTTTGGTAATTTGTCCTGTACTTATCGCTCGTGTGTCTACGTATTTTTCACTCGTGGTGATGTTCAGTGTATCTCGGCTATCACAGTCGGAGTACCGACAATTCAGCGCCGACAATTCAGCGCATGTAACATATGTAATTTATTATTACATTGTATTGGTGTTGTTTGTATATGTAAAACACATACACAGCCAACCTACAAACACAGAATAAATTAACTCTACATAAACAAAAATCATTCATATACATGAAACAAAAAAACAGCAAGTAAACGTAAACATATATACACACAGCCATACGAAACGATAACTACACCGTTTGAATCTCCAATGAGAATATAACTAGCTAACAACTGGTACAAAGAATGTAATTTAGCATTTTAAATTCTTTTTGCCATTTTTTATCTTTATATGTTCTTAAATAAATAATTGAAATTTTGTCTCTTCTTTTTATCGCAAAACCTTTACCTAAGTTCAAGATGATACCCTGCGCTGAAATGTCTATTCACTGAATTATCTAACGCTGAAATATCGGCGCTGCAATGTCGGCGCTGAATTGTTGGCGCTGAGTTGTCAGGCGCTGAACTGTCGCATCACGACCACAACCACGATCACAATCAGTCCGGATCCATTTATTAGAAATGCTACAAATGCGCAGCAGCAATCGCAGCCAACTCCCTGCAGGATGCCCGAGCCTCAAATATTCCATCATTAATTTTTTTGTGATTTCCGTGTGCCTTATATTATAGGAAATTTATTTGTGAATGACAATATTCGCTAAACTTCGAGTGTCGTGGAATTGTATTACATGGCGAATCCAATTTCATTTCGCACCTCCATAACCTTATGTAATCCTACTGAACTTACTATAAAATAACCAAGGCGCAACAGTGGCTGTGTGGTAAGTAGCTTGCTTACCAACAACATGGTTCTGAGTTCAGTCCCACTGCGGTCGGTTTGCTTGACTAAAGGTGGTGCTCCAGCATGGCCGCAGTCAAATGACTGAAACAAATAAAAGAGTAAAAGACACTTGGTGTCCTACCAATGCATTTTTCACAAATTTGGTCATCAGATTCGCTTCTATACCATTCTGGTTAATGCTAACGACTACTTCTCAACCTATCATTCCAAAATCTCACATCGCTAAATAAAAATTATTCCTAACAAAGACGTTGGCAGTGAGAGCTATAACCAAACTCAACCTTCGTACCCTACACATCGTCGAACAATCACTAACAAGTCCTGCGTTCTGCTTTAAACAACAGTTAAATCTCCGACAAATTAAATCGTGCTTTCTTGAAACGCAAAGAACTCATTGGATAATGTAACTTTTGGTATAATACATCTGTGAGGAAAATAAAATAATCAAGGCTGGGAGGTCTTTATCCGAAGTCTGGTCCATTAAAGGGCTTATTTTGAGACCAAGTACCACAAACAACAACAATTGTCTCTAAAGCAATATTTATGATAAGCATGGTTTGATTATTTACTTTGAAAATGGGCGAGAAACTTACCTAAAGCTTGGGTAAAAATAAACTTCAGCAATTTTTCTGAAAATAAACGAAAGAAAAAAATTAAAATTTAATAAAGCGCAATAAATAAAACAAATAATATGCACACACACACACACACACACAC
>NC_068985.1:4006553-4010123 GCF_001194135.2 Octopus bimaculoides
ATATATATATATATACATTTATATATATATTGATAGAAAAGGTAAGACAACAAAAGAAAGAGAAGAGACCTCGATTAGAGGAATTTATCTGTAAATAATATGTGACAATTATTCGGTAGCCTTGATAAAACTCCGAATTTCGGATGTCGGGGCGGAAACCCACGCCGCCATCTCTTCAGTTATCTGGCCATCGAAACTAATGTGAATACAATTCTTTTGACGCTATCAAAAGGTTACCACAAGAAATAAGTACTAACCCCAAAATAATAACCTGCCGATCCAGGCTGGTTTGTTTTCCATAAAAGAGCTTCAAGAATGCCTAAAATTATTAAGCAGAAAGACTACAGATTCAGATTCAGCCCAACATCCCAGCTATCATTTCCAGAAACGTCTGATTCACCTCTATGATGAGACCTGTTCAAACGTCAAAAGGAACCGTGATAAATGCGTGTTACACTTGGCATGTGGCCTTTTCAGTAGCATCGCACGCTCACCTGGAATCGGTAAAGCTATTGTTTTATATGATACAGCTATTTTTCTAGCTTGTCGGTTCAGATATAAAAATACAAGCTTCTTTGAGATGAGAAGAGAGAATCCGACAGTGAAGTGAGACACATGACACAGAGAGAACTTGACAGGGAAACGAAAAATATCGACACACCCACAAAAAGACAATTCGCATCAACAACATGCATTCCGAATTAATTAAACTTCTCTATCACACAAAGCCTTGCCTTGAATTTCTGCAATGTAGCGCTGGAAATTCAGCGCTAACACTGACAGGACACAGCTTTTGTAATTTCATTCGATTATTACATGCTGATATTTCTTATCAAAAAAATGTCTCCTAAAAAAGAGCCTCAAAACACGAACACCAATAAAACGTACAACGTGTAGGAGAAAACGAAGACAAGAGACGCGAATGGCTTTGCAGACGATCGACAAAGAAAGCTCGACGTGCAGCAGAAAACGAAGACAAGAGACGCGAATGGCTTTGCAGACGATCGACAAAGAAAGCTCGACGTGCAGCAGAACACGACTGATGAAAGACAGTCAAGAATGACCAGTCTTTCCTTTTTGCCTGTCCTACTAATTGTTGTTTCTTTTGTCTGCGTTTGTATCGTCTATGTGTCCGAAAGTTTTAATGCTCTCAATTGCATTTTTGTTCCATTTATATATGCATATATATATATATATATATATATATATATGTGTGTGTGTGTGTGTGTATATATATATACATACATACATACATACATACATATATACATACATACATATACATATGCTCACACACGCACACACTGTGTATGTATATCCAAATTATGTATTTGTATAGGCGTGTGTGTTAATGCGTGTGTATGTGATATTAATATGTATAGTCAAATGTATAGGCATGTATTCGATATAAAATATATGTACTTGACCATGTGTGAATGTGTTGAAGTGTGTAAGTGAGCATGTGTGCGTGCGTGTGTGTTGAGAGATTTCAAGAATATTTCATAACAGAATAAACAATACCGACATGCAAAGCAACAAAAGACTGATTCGTGATAATAGAAATCAAAGAGCATGTTTCTGCAAGAATTCTTGGCAGTCAGAAGGACTGACAGTTTGATGTAAGAATACGGGTAGGAATAAGGCGTGGATACCTCCATTAAGCTTCCGAAGATACAAGCTTTAAAGAAATCTATATGGTTCAATATCACGAAATGAAGATGCGTCTTTTCATGGAAGTTTCGGTTTTCAATATTTTCAATCTTAAAAATCCAGATTTCGAAAAGAAAACCTCAGTCTTATTTGTTCCACTGGCGACTCTATTATTAATAATTAGTGATATGTATAAAACTGATGATTTTCATATTCTTTGTATTATTCGTGACATCATGGCTAAGTTTTTCATTGTAAGCATCGCTGTTCTCATTCGTGATTTTCTAAATACTTCAACATTTCTTTATTAATAAACACCGCATGGAAAACATGCTTAGAAGTATTCATGAATATTTTATTACTATATCTGTTAAGTCAGATTATACCAGAATTTTCACAGTATCGCAAAAATACCTTGGATTATATAGCTTCGGTTCGGAGCCGAAAATCCCTCAGGTCATCCGTCTGTTTTCGAAGAAATTGAGAACCAGTCAAGCACTGAAATCAATTTAATCGACAGACCCCTGCACTGAAAGGTATGATCTTATGACTATAATATGTATGTGTGTATACGTGTGTGCATGTGTATATGTATGTGATGGTGCAATGTGTATAAATGTGTTTGTGTGGGTGTCTGTGTGTGTTTGTTGTTGTTGTTGTTGTGATTTATATACCCATAAGACAGAAATATAGACGTCACTAAAGTGACAAAAGGACTCCAGTCAGCACCACCATTGCTAGAAATAAGAATCAAAACAACTCAATCGCCACAGAACGCACTATTTTAATAACTGACAAGGGAAGCAAACTCCCTAAAGCAGCAGATATAGCCAGAGCATCATGGATTTCGCATTTTAATTATTACGTATTCTTAATGCTCATCGGTGGCTCTTGACAAGCCTCGGGTTAAACTCAGCTCACCTTGTCAGCTTATAAGACTTCATTTTGTCACTTTAGTGACGTATACATTTCTGCCTTTAGGCTGAAAAATTGCGAATTAGCCACCCATATTATATTATATTATATTATATTATATTATATACAAACATGCATAAAGTAAACTTGCAAGGTAGTGAACGAATGAAAATATGCAGGAAAGAGGGTTTGAAAATGCAGAGGTCTTTTAGAGAAGTTTATTGACTTGACCGGTTTCACTTTAAAAAAAAAGAGATTATCAAAAGTAAAATGCAAAGCAGTGGAACTTAACCCAGAACCATGTGGTTGGGAAGCAAGCTTCTTACCACACAGTCACGGTGCGCAAAACTTTCATCATAGCTCTGATACCTATTTACGTCACGAAGGACTACGTTCACTGTTCAGAAAAGAGGTGAATGACCCAGCTACAGACAGAAAGCGTGACTGGTAACAAGACGAGAACGCTTATACCACGTCATTATCAAATATAACCAGCCATGACATAAATTGCCCTGCGTAGTAGAACACCGTTAGAATTCTTATACAGACAAGCAGAAATCATCGATTTTTTACTAACCACATGATGTCGAATGCACGAGCCAAGCCTCTGACAGCCATTTAATGTGTTCCGGCTTATGTTCATCATCCCTAAACTAATGCAAGTTAATTTCCAGCATCACAGACCCGATATCGCATCGGCAACAAACCATCAGATTAATATGTCAGTTCTATAATTAGGTTCTCTCGGAGCTCGGCTTCTTTCTCAGTTATCTTTGGCCAACACTGAACACGGGTAGAGTAAAACGGACAGAGAAAAACAAAATTCGAAAATACAAGAAAATCAGAGGAAATAAATAAATAGAAGATAGCAATTTAACGAAATAAAAACATAATTGGAGATTGTGTTGTAACTATGTGTGGACGTGAATATAAATATATATATACACATACATGAATATGTATGTATATATATATATATATATATATATATATATATATATATAT
>NC_068985.1:4010507-4013104 GCF_001194135.2 Octopus bimaculoides
TATATATAAACGCACAAATATACATGTACACATTTTCATATTCCTTTTACTAACAAAAGAATGAACTCGATACATAGAAGAGAGTATATATAATTATATTAGTTGTGAAGTTAGCTTCATAACTAATAATAACAATAATAATAATAATCATAATAATAATGATAATGATAATAATAATAGTAATAATAATAGTAATAATAATAATAATAATAATAATAATAATAATAATAATAATAATAATAATAATAATGATGATGATGGTAACATTAATAGTAATAATAATGATGATAATAATATGGTAGAGAAAGAGGGAGAGTTAGACAGAGGAATGGTGATAAAGAGATTGAAAGATGGTTATGCATACACATATGCATGTACATATATATATATGTGTGTGTGTGTATGTGTGTGTGCGTGTGCGTGAGTGGTTGTGTGCCAATGTTTATAAATACATATATCTGTATACACATGAATAGATATGGATGTACAAAGAATTATAAATATGCATGTGTGTATATGTATATATGTGTGTGTGTGTCTATATATATATATATATATATATATATATATATATATGTATGTATATATACATACCTGTATACGTGTGTATGCATGTATGTATGCATGTATGTATGTATGTACATATGTATTTATGTATGTATGTATGTATGTACGTATGTATGTATGTATGTAGACGATTGGCATGTGTAAAATTCGCTTTCAATTGAAGGCAGTGATTTCATAGAATCAGTGTGTCAGTTTGTTTGTGTTCGTGCGAATTAGCTGATTGGTCGGCATGTTTTGGGAACAGAATAGGAAGGTGGATAAGTTTAATTTGACAGTCAGGTAGAATGGATGAAGAGAAACAGCAATTAATCAGGTAAGAACGTTTGTTCGTGAAATCGAGATTAATTTGTGAAAAAGAATTGTTTCTTTTACTGATGTCAAAGCACAGACATGTGAGTAAAAGATTTAATGCATTTACTTAAATTAATTATCATATTGTTCTGGTGGGTGATGTAGGGTTTAGTGTGGGGTATAGAAGAGTTATAATGGATATCATGAGTTTGTTATTATGTATTGGAGGTGGACAATGGAACAGGCCGTCTAGTGTATCCTGGTAGGAATTAATGTTAAGAGAACAGAGAAAAGCATTAAACGGGGAAATAGTATGTCGCTAATTTATGTATGCATGTCCGTTAGAATTGCACTTGTGTGTGCGTATATATGTGTGTAGGTAAGTACACACACAAAGGAGCTTAACACGTGCAAACACACATACGCACGCAATCGATAAAAACATGTAAGAGATATAAGACAAGACTCTAGCATTCGACAGCTATTTTGCTAAGGAATCTGGTAGTTTGAACGCGGTGAGATAGACTTGTTGCTTCAGAAGTGACTTAGGCGATGCAACAAAGGAAAAGCAAAGACACGGGATGTATTGTAAAAACTAGTAACCACAACAAGAACAAAGAAAAGAAAACAATGCGTCCTCTTACGGTGAAGTCAAATAAAACAACCATTTTTGGTTTGTATAAAGCATTTATGAATCACTATAAAAATACGATGAAACAAAGCCCCCAAATAAGTACGATGTAGAAGCAAAAACACGATTAATGTTTACGCGACCCTTTTTAGAAATGAAGATTGTGGATATATGTGACTTCTCGGTTGAAATTTTTTTTAAATTAGAGAGATTTGTGGTCAGAGCAGAAAGGAATTGATAAAATAATGTTGCAGGAAGAAAAACAGGAGAAAAGACGCAGAGGGAAAAAAGAGAAGACAAAAAGACAAAGGATCTGCGAGTGAAAGAACGTGTCAATCCATTACGGTCGTTTCTAACGACTCTTTTAATTGATTAATGGAAACGTTACGTCATTGTAAAGAAAGCGGTTTCATCAGATGAATTCATGAACTTCAAAATAAAGGACATTCGAAATGATTTAACATGGTTTAAAACCCATGGAACAAAAATATTTACAGTGATTCTGCAAATATTTCAATTCACAGAATTCTGTCTACTACTAATAATGCATAAATCACTGCATATGAATATGCAACAATATGCGATTAGTGCGATCGAAACACGTGTCGGAGAATTATTATGATTAAGCCATCTGGAAATGAAGATAAAGTTTGAATGTTCGGATCCTTCATTCTCCTTGTTATCAATATATATCAGTCCAGAACGCTTCAGGAGGCACAAAGAAGAGCAGCTTCGTCCAATTCACTTCTTCACCAAAAACAATACCAACAGGAGACCCCAAAACACCGAAAGGCGGTGTTTCAGCATGGCTCCAGCCCGTTTCATATAGAAAATAGAAACTACACGTGGAAAAGATATGGGGAAAGTAAGAAGAACAAATGCGAAAATGCACATTGAATATAAAAAAAAATAATGGCTTTTTTATGAAAAGTAGCAATAAATAAATACAATTAGATGAAGTGAGGTAGAATTAAGAAGAATTAGATTCATTATTTTAAATTGTTAAAGAGATTCAAAGACAAACCGGTATTGTCATTGCTGTTTACTATATATATTAATATAGATATTTATAAATACTCATATATATATATATAATATGAGTATATAT
>NC_068985.1:4014389-4015385 GCF_001194135.2 Octopus bimaculoides
TGTAGATGTAAGTCTGGATATATAAATCAATCACGTAAAAATTGTACCCTCAATGAAAATGTTATTCGACAAATCCCTCTTTCCTTGAGAGGTAGAGATAGGTAGTATATTATATACGTACACAAATACACACGCGCATGCATACGCACACACACACACACGCATAAGCATATGAATAAAAACAGGTATCAAATTATAAGCGGAGACGGGGTAAAACAACAAACACAATGTGTTACGTTGACACTCAGCAAATGGTAAAAAGAAGTGCACACACTACTGCAAGAATGCATGGACAATGAGAAGGAAAATGGAGAAAATCAAACGCATTTGTATACAATCAACGCAGTATGTGTGCATGTGTTTGAACATGCATGCACATGTGTGCATTTTGGCAACAAAGTGAGTGGCTTTACAATCAGTAAATGCAATATAAATTTATGTGGGGATGCGTACAATAAAATAGGCTTATGTAAAAAAAGAGTTAATGAATGGATAGATAAAGGATTGAGTGATAGAATGAATGAATGAATGAATGAATGAATGAATGAATGAAGAATGTAGGTGAGAGGTATTTAGATTAACGAACAGAGATAGATGTAAAAAGATATGATGGAGAAGTAGAAATGTGTGGGTGGGGAGGAAGATGTCACAGAAAAATCTCGAAATCATTTCTTATACGCAACACAAGCTTCAGAGATTTCAGTACTGAAGCCAAGAGCGTGTGTGTGTGTGTGTGTGTGCGTACATATATATATATACTTTTACCAGATTGGTAAAAGTTTTTATTTTTCATTTCCTTTCGAAATTATCCCTAACTTTTGTGGTATATAGTATTTTTGCTGCTATTTCTAGCGAGTAGATGTCCTATTATAGGCGTCTCTACATTTTTAATGAATAATACATAGTCTATTGACTGTTTTTTTACTCTCGCTAGACCACTGGTGGTAAATAAAATTTCTAAAATTTTCTTTGCTACCCTATAATTTATTAATATAT
>NC_068985.1:4015585-4025730 GCF_001194135.2 Octopus bimaculoides
TGTGTGTGTGTGTGTGTGTGTGTGTGTGTGTGTGTGTGTGTATACATATACATATACACACATATATATATAGACATACATAGGTCGACTTTGCCTTTCATTCTTCCGCGGTCGATAAATTAAGTATCAGTTGCATACTGAAGTTGATCTAATCGACTGGCCTCCTCCACAAAAATTTCGGGCCTTGTGCCTAGATTAGAAATGAATATAAACGTTTGTGGTCGCATATATCTGGCTTAATGGAGAACCACTTATTCACATTACACTTGCATGTAGCTTCCGACTATTTCGTTCAGAAAAAAAAAAATGAAATAACCGGGCAAAATATATGGTTTCCCTTATGGGAGCTGTTATTATTTTGTTGTTGACATACTCTAATGTTTTAACGGGGTAAAAAGGACCAACAAAAGGATAGCAATCTGCAATATGAAGCTGTATAATTCTAGAGTTACTTTATTCTCAATATTCTGGAGAAGTTCCATGATAAAGCTACTAAAAGCGGGTAATGGAAAGGTAGAGTACTGCAATGAGAAATCGGTGTTTGGTTCGTGTGGGAGTCTAATATATTTACATAGCTATCAGCGCCTGATCGCTTGCTTTGCAAGTGACAGAGAAAACGCAGCGTTATAGAGTGGATGTGTGCGTATGAAACTGCTTAAATTCATTTATGCTTGCATTGTTACAGTTTCATCGCTATGGAGCATAACGTATATGTGTACGTCAGAACGTTATCATTAAAAAAGAAAAAGCCGGAATTTTGTAGTAAATATGCAAATATCAGTAAGAGAAATAAATTGTGTAACTGGTTGTGTGGTGAAAGTTTCCCCTGCGTATAGGACCTGAGCGTATATTTAGTAAATTAGGGAAGAGAGCCACTTTGAGGTTGTAATTAGGGTGAATTTATTAGAGTGATTATTTAAAGTTCTCACGGTGGAATTAAAGTTTGCAGAAGATACAAGATTAAAGTCTTAAGAGTACAAATTCAGAATCGAATAAAATGGCAATATAAAATACACGAGGAACATAACATGAAATATATATATATACATATAATACGAAAATATTTATACTCATATAAAATTTTACAGATAGAATTATAGCACAAGGGTATGCGTCGACGCACACCAACATGCTTGAAATAGACGCTAAAAGCTCTATAGGTGGTTGTTGAGCTTTTAGCGTCTATTTCAACCTTGTTCGTGTGTTTCTACGCATACCCTTGTGTTATAATTATATCTATATAATTATATATCAGTATATATATATATGAATATATATATATATGTGTGTGTGTGTGTGTGTGTGTGTGTGTACGTACATATTTATTTATATATGTATATATATATATATATGTATACGCGCGCGTCCATACACACATACACACATACACACATACACACAAACGCATAAAAGATATTTTAATGTTTATCAACGTACTCTGTAACATTATTTTAATCGATATTTTTGTCTGCAGTTTACAGAACGAGCATATGGCGGTGGGGTGCGGGGTGGGAGAATCATACAACATTAAATTAAGAAAAAAATTTACCAATCCTGCAGACATCTCTAATTTATTTGAGACAAAAAAAAAACAGCAAACAAAAAACTATATGATTATCCTTTTTTTTATTTCGAAATCCTTAACTTGCGATCTCACGTTTTTAATCAAATATCCAATCACACTCCACAGCCTTGGGTTAATCGTGGCCGACCCAAAGGAAACATGTTATTATTACTGGGTAGAAACGGGCCTTTTATACCTCCATTGCTTTGTCTTTTACTGGTTTCATCCCATTCTGGTGAACCACCTGTAGAAGTGGTGCACTCCGAGGAAGTCGTGTCAGAATTATTCAAGGATTCCTTACACTTTTAAGATTGTAGTTTTTGAGAGACCGGGAGGTGTTATTTCTAACATGTTACGCGTCGAAAGGCGAACCTCCTCATTGGTTTGAAATATATTAGTGGTTGTGGGGGGGGAGTGGGGGGAAGGGAGTGTGTGTATGTATGTGCACGTGTGTGAGCGTGTGTGAGTGTGTGTGTGTGAATGTGTATGAGTATGTGGGTGTGCATGAGAGTGTGAGTATGTGAGTGCGTGAGTGTGTGTGGGATTGTGTGTGAGATGTGGCGTGGTGTGTGTGTTTGTGTGCGTACATGTGTGTATGTGTGTGAGTTTGTGTGTGTGTGTGTGAACAGCTATGCGTATGCGTCAGTGTACTTTCGTCTTTCTGGAACTAATTAGATCTGACAAACTGGTCAACGACCGTTGGACTTATTTATGGAGCAGCTCAGGTGAATCATTTTCGGTAACAAGTTACTTATTCTCCGACATTTCTGTTCTCGTGATCATCCCACCCGCCTTTCGGTTTCTATTTCGCTCTGCACACTCGATCACAACTTCCACTCTCTACGGACTGAATTCCCAACCTCATTTCCTTTAAGCTTTCCTGGCACTACACTCTACACAGCGCATAGCACCACGCTAGACACAGCACACTACAACCATCAGCCATTTATACTTTATACCAGTTCTATGCAAAGACACACACACCTTTGAAATACGCACGCACGAATACATTGTTAGCTAACGATAATACGACACGAACAAACATCAAACAAAGAAGTGCACCAAGTGAGCACAAACAGTCACTCACAAACTCGCATCAAACATATGCGTACAAAACACATTGAAAAACATGCACATATACGCATCCTTTGCACAAACTCAAATAGACATATAAACTTGGACAGATAATTTTTTAATGATTATTTGCTCATAATCTACGTAGTATAACAGGGTGCATCAAGTACATATAGGTAGTTAATACTACTATCTTTTAGACTGTACGGTGTAATGTAAAGAATAGGTGAATGGTATTTCCATCGGAGTCTTTTATTAACTTATATTATCGCTGTTGATGATGATGTGGTCGTTGGTATTTTCTTTGTTGATGGTGATAGTGATAATAATAGTGATAATGATGTATCTATGATGTTGCTCTTTGGAACTGGTCTTTTAACTGTCTCCTGAATATCTGTCAAATGCAAAACTTTCAATTACCATTAGCACCCGATTCATCAGACCTGCCAATGATAGTGCACACTTTTGATATTATAATGATAATATAATGATAAAATAACGATAATGATAACATTATGATAACATGATAATAATAATAATTATTATTGCCTTTGCACAGTTTCTAACGATGGAGATGTACTACAATGTCAGCTGTTCACTACCAATGAACTAAGGTAACACCCCTTATTTTTCGAGCACCTTCCGGAGTATTCGAGTGGTTCCAAGCAGTGCTGTTTTCTGCAAGTGCTCCACCCTTATTGCAGCCCCTATTTGTTCCATGTACTTCTCAAGATTTTTACTCACTGCTTCCAGGGCTCCGACAATTATTGGTACTACTACTGCCTTTTTCACCGACCACAACTGCTAAACTCTCATGTCTATTGACTTTTCTTCCTTATCGCATATCTTGTCAGCTGAGCACGTTATATCTAGGATCCAGCATAGTTTGTTTTGTTTGTTTGTTTATTATTATTAATATTATTATTATTATTATTATTATTGTTGTTGTTGTTGTTGTTGTTGTTGTTGTTGTTGTTGCTGTTGTTGTTATCATTATTATTATTGTTATGATTGTCGTTTTTTGTCTCACAAGTATCTATCGTTAGGAAACATGGAAGCAAGAAAATTTCAAACAATTTCAGATATTTTTGCAATGCCTTTTATAATTTGTTTCAGTTGATTATGTTACGGTATGTGCGTATATATATATTTCAGCACGCATGTATATATACATGTGTGTATATTCATATGTGCATCCGTATTTCAGTGTGTATATCTCTGTATGAAGGTCTTGTATTTTCGTTAATACACACATGATTTCAGCACATCACTGTGGTTGTGGGTTCAGGCGCTGAATGTAAATTCTAAAGGAAATCTGTAGAGATAACATAACATAGATTATATCGCACAGCTAACACAAAAAGTAGGATGCTGTATTGACTTGACTTATAAATCTTTAACAAACTTGGCAGCATATTGTGATTACAAAGCGAAATACAGTGTGCCTACCAGCAATTACCATATATCGATATAGGTGCAGGAGTGGTTGTGTGGTATGTAGCTTGCTTATCAACCACATAGTTCCGAGTTCAGTCCCACAGCGTGGCATCTTGGTCAATTACATGCTACTCCAGCCTCGGGCCGACCAAAGCCTTGTGAGTGAACTTTGTAGACGGAAACTGAAAGAAGCCCGTCGTATGTATGTGTGTGAGTGTGCATATTTATATATATATATATATATATATATATATATGCACACTCACACACACATTATTATTATTATTATTATTATTATTATTATTATTATTATTATTATTATTATTATTGTTTTTGTTGTTATTATTATTATTCTGGTCACAGCCTGGAATAGAACTTGGGCATATGGCATAGTGGTTAAGAATGCGGGCTACTAACCCCAAGATTCCGAGTTCGATTCCAGGAAGTGACCTGAATAATATTAATAATGATTAGTTATGTTTTTCTTTAATGTACGTCGAAGGCGCAAAGTATCTCGAAGCTGCACCGTTTTATACTTAGTGCGCTGAGTATTATATCTTTAAGAATTCTTTTGCTAAATTGATCGATTATTGATCTGCAATGAAACCAATATTTTCCGAACGGGTAATTGAACCACCGTACTAAGTATTGATATAAAAATATACACATTTAGGCGCAGGAGTGGCTGTGTGGTAAGATGTTTGCTTCCCAACCACATAGTTCCGGGTTCAGATCCACTGACTGGCACCTTGGACAAGTGTCTTTTTTTATAGCCTCGGATAGACCAAAGCCTTGTGAGTGGATTTGGTAGACGGAAACCGAAAGAAGCACATTCTCCTTTTCCGTATTTATTTATTCTCTTCCTCTTTTTTCTCTTTCTTTTTCTGTTTTCTCTTCCTCCTCCTCCTCCTCCTCCGTCTCTCTCTCTCTCTCTCTCTCTCTCTCTATCTATCTATCTATCTATCTATCTATTTATCTTTGTTTGCTTCTCTAATCCCATATATATATATATATATATATATATATATATCTGCCTCTCTGGTTCTTTATCTCCTCTCTCTCTCTCTCGCTCTCTCTCTCTCGCTCTCTCTCTCTCTCATTTATCTTTCATATCCCTTCTTTTGATTCCGTCTCCCTACTCTCCCTTTCCCCTCTCTCTCTCTCTTTCTCTCTTCCTCGTATTTATGTAGATATTTGATAAACAGATTATAAGCTGATATTATCCGGAATCAACCGAACTAATCCCTTTCCCAGTTGTAAGCAGACAATGACTTTCGAAAGAAGAAACGCTAATTGCTTAGAATCATTTCACGTTTGCTTAATGACGTTATTAATCTCCATGCTCTTCACGAAGACGACATGTAAAGTCAGAATCGAAAGTAAAGTATCTTATTAAAATCCTTTTTAAAGGATTCATTTCTTTTGTATTACCAGCAAAATTATTCTTAACTAGTCATCCATCTTTAAACTAGAAAGACAGCTTTCTAAAGAGGAAACTGGGATTGTTTAGTTCCTTGTCATTCTTTGGTATTGACGTTACCAATCACCGTTTTCTTTCCGAAGAAGTCATCTAATATGGAAACGGTATGCAACAGTACCTTACTAAATTCTTTGAAAAATATTGTAAAATCTAATTAACTTATCAATATTAAATAGTTTAGGATACTTGTAACTGCATATTGAGAACTGTGTCACTATTTCTCAATGTTTACACAAGTTTACCGAACACTTCGAGAAGCAGTACAGCGCATGCGCAATATTTGGAGGTATTCTCATCCATTCATTCTTTACAGTTCACTGCAGGAATATCAAATATGCATTAATAGCGATCGAACATTCAGTGGTAATATTGAATCGGCTGTCATCAATGATTTGTACAATGTAGCAGATGAGAATCATCGCAAAAAAAGGATGATAAAATTGTTTTTCCTCAGTTCACCATTTGCAGTCGAGCGCTTACGGAAAGGAAAGTATTTGTTCTCAAGTGAGGTCAAACAAACAAACAAACAACCCAGATGATGCTCTCTTTTCTATAAACAATCACGAGCAGAAGAGAAATGTCGATGGAAATGAAACACCACAAGACAGCAAAAAAAAAAAAAAAATCGAAAATAATGAGAATTCCAAAAAAATATAAACGCATAATAATAAGAAAATATTAAAAGCGAAAAGGATATAAAAGCAAAAAGGATATAAAAGCGAAAGGGATATAAAAATATAAAAAATATAATTGCAAATGAGAGGGAAAATGAGAGAGGGACAAGAAGAGAAGATGATAAAAACATAGAAATAAAACTGAAGAGAAAGAAGGAAAAAGCATCCAAATAATTAAAAAAAAAGCAGAAGAGGCAAAAGAAAGAAGATTGCAGAAAAAGTAGAGAGAAAAAAAATGAATAAATGGAGAGTAAAAAAAATGGAGTAAGGGAGAGTGTTGCAGAGACAATCTGTAGGAACGGAACGAATGATAGCAATGATAGGGTTTGGAGCTTAATTCTCATCCAAATAATGTTTATACATCAGAAAAAATTGCATCTCTGTGTTCTGTATGCAAAATATGTGACAACTGTGGTGCTAGAAGGTGTTGACAGAATGGAGTTCAAAGATGCTGAACTGAGTTTAAACTCCATTCTGTCAACATCTCAAATGTAAATTTCTTCCTTGAAGACAGGGGCTGGTGTGATCCGGTGATGGAATCAAATTACAATCATTATTTTCGACCACCAAACCCCCAGAAACAACTGTTGGACTTGTAAAACCCTTACTCAACCCATTTAATTCCTGATATCAAGTTTAACGTTCAAGCTCACTTCCGATGTTTACGGCAGTGTTTGGAAGGTGTGTAACGCGTGATTGTCGCTTTGGCCATAACAGAGAAAGATGAGCAGAGAATCTGTATCAAATTTTGCCAAAAGCTTGGCGATACCTGCTCAGAAACAAACGCGAAGTTTTCAAAAACTTTCTCATCGTTCTCGACACAATCAAGGAGATCTTGTGCAACTGAAAGCCGAGTGTCTTTTTGGTAAGCTGTAAGTAGTTTTGGCACAAAGACACGCGTCTCATACCCAAATCTTCACTAAATCGTAACTAATCTGCACATCCTCTAACTCACAGATGGTGATTCGACGATTTCCCCACGCAGCTGCACGCACATCTGTGATGTTTTTTTTCTCAGTTCTACTGGTTGCGGGCCTCCCAGAACGTTCGTCAATATCGACATTTTTACGGCCATCTTGGAAACGTACACTTGTGTGTGACTCCTACACAACTTCATGCACTTTCTACAACTTGGCGTAGGCCTCTGAACAGGTATCACTATGACAACTTACCCTGTCATGGCAAGTGCGACGATCACACGCTACACACCTTCCTTCCAAGCACTGCTGTAAACGATAGAAGTGAGCTAGAATGTTAAAACGTAGTGCGCATGCACAGCAGAGTTCAAGGACAATCTATGCCAAGCGACTTCTCTCCGCATGCTTTAGCTTTGTTACTATGGTAGTGTTGGTGTGTTTACGTCTTGTAAATCGGCGGTTCGGCAAAAGGTGCCGATAAAATACGTACCAAGCTTAAGACATTAAAAAATTTTCAAGGCAGAGATCCAGAAACAAGTAAAAGGTAAAAGATAAATGATGCTAGAAATAGCAGTAAAACACTCTCAAATCGATTCCTGCGGACACGTTCGATTATGACATTCTCGGTTCTCCTTATGCTGGAATAATTTTGATCATGAGCCTGATTGATCAGATGCGATGTGCGGTTAAGCAGGAGCAAAAACAAGAAGAAGCTCTCCAGCACCACCAACGTTATCTTCACCCCCAGCCTCATCATTATCTCCGCCACCAATATCAATAACAACACACAACCCCAGAGTCTGCTAGAAGAAGCAAAATCCCATTCAAATCGCAATTCGACTTCTTTTAAAATGAATAACGTACGCCTTCACATGTTGCCTCAATAATCGTCGTCGTGGCACTCCGTCGGTTACGACGACGAGAGTTCCAGTCGATCCGATCAACGGAACAGCCTGCTCGTGAAATTAGCGTGCAAGTGGCTGAGCACTCCACAGACACGTGTACCCTCAACGTAGTTCTCAGGGAGATTCAGCGTGACACAGAGTGTGACAAGGCTGGCCCTTTGAATTACAGGTACTACTCATTTTTTTTTTTTTTTTGCTAGCTGATACGGATATATTTGAATGTCATCACTTTGAAATACAGGTACAATAGGAACACGAACAAAGAGTGAGAGAAAGTTGTGATGAAAGTGTACAGCGGGGTTCGCCACCACCCCTTGCCGGAGCCTCGGGGAGCCTTAGGAGTTTTCGCTCAATAAACACTCACAGCGACCGGTCTGGGAATCGAAACTGCGATCCTACGACCGCGAGTTTGCTGCTCTAACCACTGGGCCATTGCGCCTCCACGGGCCTGAATAATAGACGGGATGATTACAGCTAAAACTCATTTGTTCATAAATCTACCTGACCAATGCAAATAACTAAAGAAAGAAAATAGCTAAAAACAACAGGAATAATAATAATAATAATAATAATAATAATAATAATAATAATAATAATAATAATAATAATAATAATAATAATAATAATAATAATAATAATAATAATAATAATAATAATAATAATGATAAAGATAACCTAAAAATACCAACAAAAACAACAAAATCAGCAAATAACTTCACGAAGCAATGACACGCTAACAACACATTGTTGTTATTGATTTTTACGTCGACACTTTCTTCCAAACATAATTACCGATATAAAACAGAAACCTAATTAAATATATAAATAAAATTGTAAAAAATTATGCTGTTGTTACAAGAGTTTTCAATATTGTCATCGTTTCTTATTTCAACTTTCTGCAGTCATTGTTCTCTGCTTGTCATCCCCATTAACCTTCATTTTCTTATAATCAAATAATTAGAATGGTCTGAACTTTTTAGCTTCAACTTTTCAAACAAATTTATTCTTAAGTTATTGGTTTTTTTTGGTTTATTATCTGCAAATAACAAACACCGAATCTTTTGTTTTAAAATCAGCATTTTTGTTTCGATTGCCACAATTCACCAGCCTATCTTTATACGTGTATGTTTGTGTATATGTATACACACACATACACACACATATATTCTTTTCTGCTCGTGGCACAAGGCCCGAAATTTTGTGGGAGGTGGGGGAGGGCTGCCGATTACAACGCCCCTAGTACGCAACTGGTATTTAATTTATCGGCTCCGAAAGGCAAAGTCGACCTCGGCTGAATTTGAACTCAGAACGTAAAGACAGACGAAATACCGCTAAGCATTTTTCCCGACGTGCTAAAGTTTCTGCCAGCTCGTCGCCTTATTCGATCACAAATATTTATTTCTTTATTGCCCACAGAGGGCTAAACATAAAGGAGACAAACAAGGATAGACAAAGGGATTAAGTCGATTACATCGACTCCAGTGTGTAACTGGTACTTCTTTAATCGACCCCGAAAGGATGAAAGGCAAAGTCGACCTCGACGGAATTTGAACTCACAATGTAAACACAGAAGAAATACCGCTAAGCATTTTGGCGCCTCATTCGATCACAAACATTGATGTTACAATGACATTGGCGGTTAGTGTTCGCGAGTAATTTTATGTGGAGTATTGCTGTTTAAAAGCTGGTTCTAACTGTGCCAGCGTAAACAATCTTTCCATTAAAACTAAGGTATCACAACCAAAATGGCAGTAAATGTACCGGAAAGAGAAGTATGAGCACACAATGCGCATGTGCTAACGTTCCTGCAAGCTCGGTGCCTTATCACACACACACATATATTTATAGGGGATGACAGCAGTGAGCATTGACGTATATAAGTACATCTTTGTTAGCAGCTCAAATATGCTTCAAGCATATTCTAACCCGTAAACAATTCATTCATTGTATGTGTCACGGAGAGAATTTCTAACTGGAGACAATTGCACGGAGTCAATTCACAGTGCACCCTCACCAGAATGTTGAATGCATGCATTTCAGAGTGATTATCGCCTCCTCACTAACGGAGACCAGAATATATATATATATATATAT
>NC_068985.1:4025740-4036183 GCF_001194135.2 Octopus bimaculoides
GGGGGGGGGGGTGATCGAATCTGATCGACGATAAAATATCAACCTCAGACAAACGAACTGCATCATCATCCTTTTAATTAGAAACAACAACAACAAAAGCAACGACCATAAACTATATTTTCTACAGTAATTATCTAAATACCGTCGAACAATTCAAGCCTGTTTCCGCAGTTGACTACACGCTACGAACTTTATCTCCAAGGCGAGGAGATGCTCAATTCATATCACGAGGAAGGAAAATACGGATTTGGATGTAAAACGTCTTTCTCTACGTCATAACAACTTCTTGAATACTTTCGCAATCGTTCTGAATTGAAACCGCTTCGCAATGTCTTTATTCGACTTTTTGGCAGTATTATTAGGAGACGGATCACTCTGGGTGATCCTATGTTCCAAGAAACCAAGTAGTGGTACATTATTTATATTTGACGGATATTTGTCCTCATCTTGTTTGTTATTAACACAACGTTTCGGCTGATATACCCTCCAGCCTTCATCAGGTGTCTTGGAGAAACTGCGAACCTGGGTTCTCGTTCCTAAGGTATTTTTCGATATTATTATTATTAGTAGTAGTAGTAGTATTAGTATTAGTATTATTCAGATGACTACCTGGAATCGAACTCGAAATCTTGGGGTTAGTAGCCCGCGCTCTTAACCACTATGCGTTATGCCCACGGGCATATGGCGTAGTGGCGTACTGAAGATCGAGATCGAGCGAGCTTTTGCCCTTTTGCTCGACGTGTGGTTTCTGTCAAATGTAAATAATGTAAATAGTGTACATAATCCCTCATCTCTTAAATATAGAAATGCAAGTAGTAGTAGTGGAAGTAGTTGAAGCCGTGTTCACAATATTCTCGAATGGGGGCGGTGTATGAAATTGCTTTCATATCACCTGGAGGTAACACGAAACGGAAGTACTTCGAGGTCTTTACATCGATATGGTTTTCACTTATCATTTACTGATGCACAGAAGAACTTCAACGTTGTACAACCAGCAAGCAAAGCTCTTATTAATATTTATAAAGTGCTGTTGTTACTCAGTAAACAATAACTGAGCCAGCTCTAACAAGACATGAACGACATCTGCACGGTTATGACGTTTTGTTAGTAAGAGCATTGATCGTGCAACTGTCAGTTTGTCATTTTATCTCAGCGTTGATCAGCGATTCACCACATCCAGTAATTCTGTGGACATGAGCTATTTATAAATACGTTTATAATAACACTGATAGCATCTTCAGACCGAATCTCAAAATTCCAAGTTGGTCGGTAGATGTAATTATAAAATAAAGAGGTTTCATAAAGAAATATTGATACAATAATGAAGTGCTATTATTTCAAACACTTACGTGCGAGATGTGATGGAAGAGATAGAAATCTTGAGATATAATGTATTAAAAGCGAAGCCAAAATAAAGGATAAAGAATAAAAAAGAAAGAAACTTAAACTAAAAATGTCCAACCGAGCTACAGCGGAATATTTCTCTTGAGAATTCATCAAATTGGAAACCATAAATTACATTTGTTCCAACATGAATAAAACCTGATAAAATAATTTCTTAAAAGATGTAAAGATGTTCACCTCGAGCTAAATGTGTAGGTTTAACAAGAACGTCGGCTTCTGAATACAACCGCTTCAATCAACGCTGGGTTTTGTTTTCATGATACGTTTGCTGTCTATAACATATTCTAAAGATTATTTAGAAATATAAACATAATTAAGAACATGAATACCAGAATATTCGAAAAAGAAAAGGTGAACATTTACTTGGAATATTGATGGAGAATAGTAGAAATCATAGGCTTCTTTTCACATTTTCTTCTACCTACGAGCATAAACGCGTCCAGTAATAAAAAATAACATAACGTCCATATAATAATATTGGAACCAGCCACACGTCTGTGTTTGAGATGAGTTCGTCCATTTAATTGAATCAATGCATAACTTGTATTCATCTATCAATGAATAAAGATTAAAAGACGAAATGAATTCCAGTTGGTTTTGAACGTAAAGATATTTCGTCCGACGTGGTAACACGGAAGCTCCTCCGGTACATACAACTGTCTACGAAAGAGCCACAAGGTTAATTACTGAACGAGAAACTATTGTTGATTGACTCAACTCCATCATAAAAGATCATTATAAAATTATTTAGCTCGAAGTAGAAGCGATAACAATCAAAATCAAGCGTGACAGGATTTTAATGGAAAATATGACGGGAAAACACAAGATATTTCTATGGATTTAGTCAAGAGTTATAATGCTTTCACCAGGTCACTTTCCTCTCATTTATAAATGCCGTTCTTGGATATACTCCATAAAAGTTGACGATCTCGAGAAAGTATATCTTCCGATTCAGACAGACGACAGAAGTGTTTTCTTATCAATAAGTATTATTTATTGCGTGAAGGGACGTGGCTCAGTGGTTAGGGCATTCGGCTCACGATCGTAAAGTCGTGAGTTCAATTCCCGGTAACGCGTTGTGTCCTTGAGCAAGACACTTTATTTCACGTTGCTCCAGTCTACTTAGCTGGCAAAAATGAGTAGTACCTGTATTTCAAATGGGTCAACCTTGTCACACTTTGTGTCACGCTTAAATCTCCCTGAGAACTACGTTAAGGGTACATGTGTCTGTGGAGTGCTCAGCCACTTGCACATTAATTTCAGAGGCAGGCTTTTCCGTTGATCGAATTAACTGGAACCTTCGTAAGCGACGGAGTGCTCCTATAACTTATTATATACAGAAATGATGTGATTTAAGAAATATACAAAACTGAAGTGGTCTAATCTGATTATATTTGATGGATATTCCTCTATGTCCAAGAGGCCTATTGCTCTAAATTCTTTGCTAAGTAATTAACATGGCAAAGATCTTTCGGGGACATGATTTGTGACTTCATCTTCATGTTAGAAGAAAGTGTAGAAAGATTTATCTTTCTTTAAGCAACTGCTCATGGCTGAGCTCATTAACGTAAATCCAACGTTTGTTTATAGAAAGAAAAAGAATTGAAAGGAAAAGCAGAATTAATGTTCAAATCTTGATAAAAGGATTTAGTGCAGCTTATAAGTTTCTCGCGGGGAATCGAAACTGTTTAACATGGTTGATAGCCTATCTCTACGCTGCGAACACCTATTAAATGATATATAAAACTGAACAATGTTTGGCGACAATTAAATTTTTACTAGAATTGAACTAAATATAGTTTTATTTTAGAGTGAATTTAAAACGCAAACTATTATTAGTTAAAGATAATTATCTATAATAAACTATGCGCATTAGCACATTAACTATATATATACGTTACAAAAATGGCTTTGTTAAAAAGATTGATCTAATTTGCGGAAATATCAAAAGAAAAATCTGAATAAAAAGTAATTAAATAATTTATGTATCAATGATTATAGAGAATTTAACATTAAAAATATGACTGATTTCATTTATTTTTTTCTTTCTTCAAAAGAGTGAATATATTTTAGGCGAGTCTATTATAGTAGTTTAGAGTGTTTTATATACATACCGACAAGTTGAATAGAGATAATGGCGGGAAGTGTAAGAAATGCAACTGTGAGAAAATCGATGGAGCATGAGTCAGGGATTTCAAGGCAGGAGGAGACATAGGTATACAACTAGGAATCTACTCCACACTTCTTTCTGCGTATTAAGGAGGAAATACAGAGAATTTCTTTAGGTTCTCTTCTGGATTTTTTTCTTAAATCTTTTTCGATGCCGGATGCACAGATCACTAGTAATATTGATACAAAATTATGTATCTACTAAACTTTCTAAATGCTTTTTTACATGTTTTTACTTTTGAAAAACGCGTCAGCTTAATAGGGCGGTGAATCAAAACTATTTGTCTTGTAATGTAGGTCATTAGTTCTTGTGAAAGTCTAAACTACACTGAAGAAATATTTTCACCGTTGTCTTTTCTTTTTCTTTTTCTCATTGCATGACTCATTCAGCAGCACTGATGCATCAGCTAATGCATGTTTACTGTTAAGCTGGAACTGTGCGTCGCAATCCCATATAAGGCTACAAGCATACAACACAAATAAATAGTTTCGGAATTTAAACAAAAGGTTCTCTTCATCAATTAAACAGGTGTTTTACCTGAAGTCAATGGAATTGCTTTATCTCTTTTATATCATCAAATAATAGAATTTTCGTTTAGAACCTCTCCGTATTGTATACAGACACACACACACGCATATGCTCACACACAAATACACGCACACATGCACACACACAAACACACCCATAACAGCATGTATGTAAGTTCTGTAGGTCTATAGGCGGGTGAGTTTCGTATGTACATAGATATAATTATGTATGTGTGTATGTATATATATATATATATATATATATATATATATATATGTTCATTCATATATATATATATACACACACACACACCCATACACACATGTATATATACATAATAGATGTATATCTGTATATATACATATATATACACCCATACACACACGCATATATACATAATATATATATATATATATATATATATATATATATATATATATATATATGTTCATTCATATATATATATATACACACACACACACCCATACACACATGTATATATACATAATAGATGTATATCTGTATATATACATATATATACACCCATACACACACGCATATATACATAATATATATATATATATATATATATATATATATGTATATATATACACACACACGCACACACACACACACGCACACACACACACGCATATATGTGTGTGTGTGTGTGTGTGTGTGTACGTATGTTTGTATAAAGACATGACACATTGAATAGGTGTTATTAATAATTGATAATCTAAATTTTTAATCGTGACTTCCCAATCAAAGAAAGTTTTATAGAACACCACATAATGCAGCTCTTTTAGCCGTGATGTGATTTGTGTAAAACGTCAGTTTTCTCGAGCTGCGATTTAACAGGCTTCAGATTTGCTCTCCCCAAATAGATTAGAAGACGGTCATTACACTAATGGCTATATTGTTAAGTTATTGCCCAATTATGGTTGCGGTATAACAGCCTATTGTACTATGATAGACTGAATGTGGCCGTAAGAGTAGCAAATGGACGTTGACCCAAAACTAATTCTATTAACTGGGAGCAATTGAGAATAATTCAGCGATAAAGTTCACACACATTACACGTATTATATGCGACACGCACACACTCACACGCAGACACACACGCATATATTCTTGAATGCATGTGTGTGTATGTGTATAAAATTATACGCCTGTATGAAAGAGCAAGTGTGTGTGTACGTTTGTGTGCGTGTATGTGTGTGCGTGTCTGTGTGTCTGTGCAAAAGCCACATATTCCTAAATACCTCGGGCTTTTGTCGGTCAGCGTTGACCATACATGTACATATGAATGTTAAGATCGACGCAAAATAATTTTTGAGAAAGACCGGAAGTGACCCACGTATGCAAGCCTGCCCTCTCCATGTTACCGGATATTTATCTTACAGGAAATCCTTGTAACTTGGGCCGACACCTTCTGGTCTCAGTGTCGTTTCAGGTGATGCTACCAGAACGCAAAGAGCCCCCAACAGATACGAGAGGGCATCTTGCTTGATCCTCCAGCAGTTCCATTATCCTGGATTAGAACATGTTTTTTGACTCCGAAATATTTGATAGAGTTGACATTAGTGGTATTTGAACCCAGAGCGCATAGAGATGCAGAAATATGCAATCTTACGACTAAATATTCTAAACAGTGGTTTCAAATTTTGGAACAAGGTCAACAATTTCGAGTAAATTGATGCACCATTGTTCAACTGATACTTATTTCTTCGACCCCGAATGGATGAAACGTAAAGTCGACCTCGGAAAAATTTGAACTTGGAACGTAAAGACAGACGAAATGCCGTTCTGCATTTTGCCCGTCGGGCTGACGCTTTTGCCAGCTCACCGCCCTCTGAATGCTAAATATTGACGCAGAATAACTAAATGCGACAACATCTGAAATAATCTGCGTCATTAATAAAGACTAACTTTTCGAAAATCTGGGTTCCCGTCTTTGAAAATTTAAATAGCCGTTTTGTTTGTTGTCTCTTTTTTTGATTTTGGAGATTTTTTTATAAGGAACTTTCTTGTGTACCTTAAGGGCAGGGAATCTTTTTGCATGTGTCACTGTATGCTTTTTCTTATTTAGATCTAAGTGAATTGGTCCCACGGTGGATTACCTCATACAGCATCATAAGGATCATCATGATGCAATTATTGCCTTTTGAAATAAAGTAAAAATCTGTGTTAAAATGGTAACATAATTTAATTGACCCTACGAGTTCTCTGATAACATTATGTAAACGATCTCAGCAGTACAAAGCGTAAAATCGATCTTGACAGGAATTGATTGCAAAATGCAAATGTAGTTAATTAAATACCACAAGGTATTTAAACCCTTGTATTATCGAATCTCTCTTCCAACATACTTCTTAAAATTTAATACCCGTGCCAGCGAAATATTGAACATGTATAAAGGTGAATAACATATAATTATAGTGAAAAACACTACACTTAGATTTGAATACAGATCTTGTGACACTCCGTCGGTTGCGACGACGAGGGCTCCAGTTGATACGATCAACGAAATAGCTTGCTCGTGAAATTAACGTGCAGTGGCTGAGCACTCCACAGACACGTGTACCTTTAACGTAGTTCTCAGGGAGATTCAGTGTGACATACAGTGTGACAAGGCTGGCCGTTTGAAAGACAGGTACAACAGAAACAGGAAGAACGAGTGAGAGAAAGTTGTGGTGAAAGAGTACAGTGGGGTTCGCCAGCACCCTCTGTCGGAGCCTCGTGGAGCTTTAGGTATTTTCACTCAATAAACACTCACAATACCCGATCTGGGAATCGAAGCCGCGATCCTACGACCGCGAATCCGCTGCTCTAACCACTGGACCATTGCACCTCCTGAATACAGATATTTGCATATTGTAAAGCAGAATAGTAGCAAGAATATAAGGGTCTTCAGAAGGAGGAATTTGCTGTTTCAGAGCGCACATGCACCCAACCAACGGACAGGATAAGAAAATTGTTCAGTTATATATGGTAGAAATAGTTGTAAATCTTTGATATAATTATTCGAATGATTAACGGTTGTAGTTGCAGAATATACAACAATGTTTCATGTCTAAAGTCTATCTTAACTCTAGGTTATAGGAACTCTATGTGTGTGTGTGTGTGTGTGTGTGTGTGTGTGTGTGTGTGTGTGTGTGTGTGTGTGTGTGTGTGTGTGTGTGTGTGCGTGTGTGTGTGTGCGTGTTTATGCGTCCGTGCGCGCATGTTACGTGTTATTTTATATATATATATATATATATATATATATATATATATGTGTGTGTGTGTGTGTGTGTGTGTGTGTATGTATATATGTATATGTAGGTATATATAGGCATGTATTAATTCGCATTGAGATTCTTAAAAAAAGACACATTTTCATATGTATATATATATATATATATATATATTAGTTTTTGTACATATATTCAGTCATAATAAAAACAATTGTACATTCATCTAATGGGTTACCCTATACCTTTATAGAGTATAAATTTATTATTCTAAAACAAGAATATTTTTCACATTAGCTATATACATATGTTTGTGCGTGTGTGCGCGTGTATAACTACTTCATAACAACCAATGTTCGCTGCTATAAAGCATTAAATTTCGTTTTCCTGTGAAACTTATAAACTCCTATAGCAACGTAAATTATTAAGCTTGCAATATAGTATTGAACGCCATGCTTACATATATGTATACATAATTACGTAGACACACACACATACACGCACACACACACACACACACACACACACACACACACACACACACATATATATATATATATATATAACACACACACACATATATATATATATATATATATATATATATATACATACAAGTGAAGTTAATCTCTACATCAATATGGCTGTTAGTGTTACAACTAGTTTAACTCTAAGCAAATCATCCACCAGTTGGTTATAGGTGCAATATGCACCCTGTACATATATATTGCCAGCGAGGGGGGGGGGGTGCGAACCCCTACCATCCTCCAGAAGACGACAGTATCTTGAGACCGATTCGGTTTCGAACTAGCTTGCTCTTTCTCAGTCGCGAACACCTGCTTGAAACCGGTGTGTGCATCGACAATTCATCCGATTCACCAACTCAACCATACTTCCACAAACACTGAGACATTTCCGAACTCAAAAAGTATTGTCGCTTTATTAGAGACTGACTTGAACTCGCTCAAGAACTTAAATTAAACTCAAAGAAAAATCATACATACATATATACATACATACATATATACATAATACATACATACATACATACATACATACTTACATACATACATACATACATATATACATACATACATTTCAAACATATTTTACATTTTTGAACGCATTGAAACTTAATAGAAAGATTCTTCCTTCATATGAGAGAGAGAAATTGAAAACTGTCAGCTCCGGAAACCTAAATTTAATTCAATTATAATACATTATTAGGAATGCTATTAGAGTTGAGAAAATATCTCTTTTTCTTTAGGACTAATTTAGCTTCTTGTGTTCCATTGTTGCTAAGAGGAATAGCAACAATCTCATACAAAATGAACAAAGAAAATTTTCCCCTCGGACTTTCCTTTAACTTTCTAGATCTTTCTTAATTTTCTGACTCACGTTTCTTCCTCTCATCTGTTTTTTACTCTGTCTATAGCTGTCTATCGTTCTTGCTGACTTAACCCTTTTCTTTCAATTCCATTATGCATTTCCATCATAATTATTTCCTTTTCTTTAACAATTGCTCACCAATTCCATATATCGGCGCATATTCTGTAGATTATTTCTCCCTCATTAGCTAACTTGGTAAATTCTTCCAGAAATGGTCATCCAAAAACTAGTGTTTACAAACCTGACTTTCTAATCACCGTTTCACAACTTCGGTAAATTTACAAATCCATCAATCAGGAATTAGATATTTACTTTTTTTTGGAGTTCAGGTGGAGAGTTTCTGGCATTCAAATAGATTCTTCGAATATCTACCAGTAACTTGACTCAAAATATCGATTACTCAGAGTAAAAACGATGAATTATCATCTCACAGAGATAGATTAAAGTTTTGTCGCACGTGAGCAAAGGAATTTCCTTCCCAGTTCCACCAAATAAGCAGTTTCCTCTTCTCCGAGATACGTAATTAATTCTTCATTATGCGAAGAATTAATTACATATGCTGTTATAGTGTATGGATGATACTTAATTGACTTTAATTATATTGTATTGAGGAATGATTAATCACTAAGTTTCTGCAGACAGCTTGTTACTAAATTGCAAACAGACGTTCTCAAAGGTCTGTTGCTGGATTTTTTCTTGGTTACCAGACAGATAAACCAAAGCAAAATATATACTTTCCGGAAGATGTCGTACATTTGTCTGAGAAACCCAAATATTGGACTACATAAAAACGATGTCCAAGTTGAGAGAGAGTAAATGTGAGGATCAGATTTGCAAAATTTTGGACCATTTGAGAGGAATTATAAGGTTTGTTACTGTGTGTAGTGATGGAACTGAATACTTAAATCTGATGAAATCAATTTAAAACCAACCACGGAATGAATTGCTTAAGTGTGTGTTTCATCAGATTAAATTCTAGGCACACGAGATAATATGCAAATTGTTTCATTCGTTCAATGTTATGTTAATTAAGACTGAGAGCAGTACCGTACATCAGTATCATGGGTCTTTATGAATTAATGAATTAATTTATGAATTAATGAACTCTTTTTAACAGGAACATAAGAAATACGATTTCTGTTGAGGTTAAATTCTGTTTAGACTTTGGTTTTAGGTTTGAAATAGTTTATAATAGTTTCTGCGGAGATGATTTTCATATTGTTATGAAAACCATACGCAAATTTTATTTAAAATAATCTGTCTTTGCGTTAACTGAAATTGTATTCGTCCATATCTTGTTGTTAAAGGACTGTATTGCGGAGTGAGAAGGAAGCAACGAGGCTCAATACTGCATAGTTACATATTATAGGAGCAAATGCTTTTATCCAAGAATAGAGGGCGGTACATCATTGGAATTGGTAGAACCTCCAATAGGATTGCCTTGCAATGTTTGTTCCAGCTTCCTGCGCTCTGATTTTGTCAAGCTAAGCCAGGACCAACCAAGTATTGAAATCATATTCTCCTAGACTTTCTCTCTCTCTCTCTCTCTCTCTCTTTCTTTCTCTCTCTCTTTCTTTCTCTCTCTCTCTCTCTATCTATCTATCTATCTCTCACTCGCATACTTTTCTGCTCTCTCATTACTTCTCTCTCTCTCCCTCTGTCTCTCTCTCTCTCTCTCTTTCTTTCTCTCTCTCTCTATCTATCTATCTCTCACTC
>NC_068985.1:4036818-4037336 GCF_001194135.2 Octopus bimaculoides
CTCTCATTACTTCTCTCTCTCTCCCTCTGTCTGTCTGTCTCTCTCTCTCTCTTTCTTTCTCTCTCTCTATCTATCTATCTGTCTCTCACTCGCATACTTTTCTGCTCTTTCATTACTTCTCTCTCTCTCCCTCCCCCCTCTCTCTCTCTCTCTTTCTTTCTCTCTCTCTATCTATCTATCTATCACTCACTCGCATACTTTTCTGCTCTCTCATTACTTCTCCCCCCCCCTCTCTCCCTCTCTCTCTCTCACTTCTTCGCTCTTTCTAAGAATGTCGACTACGCTAAACGAACCAAGAATGCTCTCATCACCACAAAACAAATAATTTCCCCCAACTCCATTTGAGGCGAAAGATAAAGAGAGATTGCAATCTTGCTTATAATGCAAATAACAGTCTATACTCCATGACGCTGTCAGTATATAATTCATCATCGTCATATTAGACATTAATTACAATCCTAGACGTGCTTTTAACCTTTTAACGTGTGTCTGTTAGGTCTATAATATATATATATATA
>NC_068985.1:4037429-4039928 GCF_001194135.2 Octopus bimaculoides
TATATCAACAACAGTGTACAGTAAGATCGATGGTGGCAGAGTCCGAGAAATGTGAAGTTTCAATGGTAAACTGGGTGGAGTGAAGGTAAGGTGGAGGTAAGGAGGCACCTCAATAGTCTGAGTAGGTGGTAGGGAAGATGAGGGTCCAAGAGAGGAAGAAGATCAGTGAGGCAGGATCAAACGTACCCACGTGAGCGTATATTATGTGTTTCAAATGTACAAAAGACTGAGAGACACGAAAAGGAACAACAAGCAAAGTGTATTGGCTTGACGCTCAGAAAAAATGGAAAAGTGTTTGAGACTTCGAGCTGACGCTCTTGGACAGATGGGGATGAGGGGAGAAAGGAAAAGAGGGAGAAAAAGCCTCGGGGTTAATGATTCCACACGTTGAAATGACAGGAAGGAAGAGGTCAATGAAAGGGGAGATAACAGAGACCTGAATAAACTGGAGCATGCAAACGCACGTGTGCATGTGAGGGCGGTGTGTGTGTGAGTGTATATCAGTGGTTAGGCAAGCGCATGCGTACATATGGGTAGGCGAACATAAGATCATGTGAGCCTTTGTGTGTGTATGCGTATGGGAGCGGGTGCGTGTATAAGTAAACAAGCACCTGCGCTGTACGGAGGCATGTGCGCTCTGTGTATTTATGAGTTCGTGTGAGGACATGTGTGTGTGCGTGGGAGTCTGTGAAGCATTTCATAGTCCGTGCGCGTGTGAGGCTATCCGTCAAACTAATACACCTATTTGTTGCCTCACCTGTTTTTCTTCATTTTTTGTACTCTTTTATTTGTTTCGGTCATTTGACTACGGCCATGCTGGAGCACTGCATTTAGTCGAACAGTTCGACCCCAGGACTTATTCTCTGTAAGCCTAGTACTTATTCTATCGGTGTCTTTTGCCGATGCGGGGAATGCAAATACACCAACATCGGTTGTTAAGCGATGTGGGAGACAAACACAGATACATACATACATATATCTATAAATATATATATACAACGAGTTTTTCCGTGTACCAAATCCACTCACAAGGTTTTGGTCGGCCCAAGGCTATAGTAGAAGTCACTTGCCCAAGGTGCCCAGATTGAACCCAGAACCGAGTGGTTGGGAAGCAAGCTCCTTACCACACAGCCATGTCTCTGTTTTCTGTTTCTTACATTTGAACCATATATAAAATGGATTGTGAGTGGACTTGTGAGTGGACTTCATACACATTAGCTGAAAGAAGCCCGTTTTCTATATATGTGTGTGTGTGTGCGCGCGCGCGCATGTGTGTGTGTGTGCGTGTGTGTGTATGCGTGCTTTTAGGCATGCGCTTAGGCGTGGTCAATTTGTTTTCCAACCACATGGGTACTAGTTCAGTCTTACTGCTGCGTGGCACCCAGGGCAAGTGTCTTCTATAATCTCGGGCCGACTAAACACTTGGGAATTTGAAGGCCATCGTGTCTGTGCGCGTGTGTATGTGTGTATGTTTTTGCGAGTGTATGTATATGCGCGCGCGTGTGTTTTTTTGTGTGTGTGTGATTACGTATCCCACAACCGCTAGACAACTGGCGTTTAATATCTCTCTCTCACTCTTTCTATATAGAAATATATATATACACACACACACACTTATCGTAATATGTTTTCGAATAGACTTTTGTTTCGACTAAGTTCGTAGTTGAAGGAAATATATGCTCTTAAGATTATAGCTTTTAAAGACGATCGAATTTTAGTGTAAATAAAACCGCAAAACGATGACATTAATAGGCCAATCAATTTCTTTATTATATTAAACACTGCTCTCACAAATATAAATCTCAAATTACATATAACGTCTTGCCACTAAAATCTTTTTCAAAGCAAATCGAATTTTTTCATTCTCATCTTATTTTCACTTTAGTCTAACTTATTATATTTATCTTCGATTTAGCCATTGATATTTTATTAATAAATATTTCTGTTTTTTTATAATATTTTTGAAAACAATTAAACATTAATTTTTATGAATATATGAAATATACAATGTGGTATTTCTTTGAAGTGACCTCTGATGTGAAATGCCTAAATATGGACAGCTTGTAATCTAATATTCTACTTAGAAATCATTGAATGTTGTTTTTAGTGGGACTGGAAAGGAGCGTTAGCAGACGATAGATACTATTGTTGGATATTTATTACAAATATATGTTGAAGAATTCATATTGGCGTTTAACACTTTTCATACAAATACATGCATGCATACATACATACACACACACACACACACATATATATATATATATATGTGTGTGTGTGTGTGTGTGTGTGTGTGTGTGTGTGTGTGTGTGTGTGTGTGTGTATACAACAAGAAATAATGTTTGTCTCTTATAGAAACAAAAGGGCTTATAGGACTGCAAAAGAAATGCTCAAATAGAAATGAGACGAAGATAAAGAAGAATTTGGTTATGGGACAAACATTAAATTTGGGTCAATGTTGTCCCAAATCTAATGTTTGTTCTATAACCAATGCTTCTG
>NC_068985.1:4040582-4041583 GCF_001194135.2 Octopus bimaculoides
ATATATATATATATATATATATATATATATATATAATTGTTAAAGAGGACAAAAAACGTTGAGGCAAGGAAAACATCTCAAGTCATATACATTAATATTATTGGAAATAATTGAAAGTCTTACAGCTGTTTCTGGAATAACCCAGAGTATGGTATATTCCATTATAAGAGCCCTAATAATCCGTGACACCACTTACCTAGCGTGCCTAATCGTTTAGATCACCTGGGAACTAAATCCTCATACTTTGTGTATGTGTATATATACATATATATGAGCATATATATATATATATATATATATATATAGGGATCTGGCAAAATCGCTAGCATCCCGGTTAAAATGTTTAGCGGCATTTAGTCCGTCTTCCAGTTCCGATTTGAAATTCCTCCTATGTCGATCTGCCTGTCTTTCTTTTTTTCAGCTTGATAAAATATGTACCAGCTGAGCCCTGCGGTCGCTGAAATCGAATTCCTCTTCCCACCAAATTGCCGGCGTTGTGCCAACATTTGAAATCAATATTGATGAAGATGTTGGATCAAAACAGACGTATAGTCTTCATCATAATTCAAGACAAGAAATATGAAGACAATAAGATACAGAGCGGTGGTATAGTGCTAAGACCCTGTATTGTAGACTATTGGCTTTGTAAAACATAATTTCATATGGAAACAGTGAACTGCTGCGTGTAAATTAAAGTGGAAGAATTAATGGTGTGTCTGATAACGGCTACCAACGTTGCTGGGACTAGAATGGTTTGTGTGAAATGGTTTCTGAAGAGAGAATACTCAACTAGAATTAATCAATTTCAGCCACTGAAAAATCGGTTCTTTGCAATTAATAGTATAACACCCGTTACCCAGATATATCATGTCTGTATGTGTATGCGTGTGTTTGTGTGTGTGAGCGTGACTGTGTGTGCATGCGTGTATGTGTGTGTGTTTGTGTGCATCCGTATTTGCTTAAGTGCGTGTTTCATATATCTATCTATCTATATATATATA
>NC_068985.1:4041724-4044116 GCF_001194135.2 Octopus bimaculoides
TATATATGCATACAAATGTGTGTACCTGCGTGTGTGTTGGGGAGCGTATAAAGTGCACCCACATATATCTCATTTAGATGTACACCTGTTTCTGTAGAGTGTCGAGTTTCATATAGAGGTTCATCATGCAGTCTGCTTCTAGTATAGTAGTCTGGTTATTACTCTACTTAACAGTATTCCTGGTAATGATTTACAGAGGAAATTACAATAAACAAAGGTGTATATATCATTATATTTCGGGATGGCCATGTTTTTTTCTTGCCAAATAAACGCATGTACTATCTATTTCCTCTTCAATCGTTTATTTTTATTCTTATTTTATCTCATGTCCATTGTCTGAAAATCTTTTATGACACATTGTGGCCCCTTCCGTCCCACATGTCTCCGCTTGTTCTGTTTAATCTAGTCTATCTTTCTATGGTGTGTATCCTTATCTGTGCATGTGTTTGCGTCTGTATCTGTGTATGTGTTTGTCTGTGTGTGTGAGTGTCTGTGTTTCGTATGTACTTTGTGTATGTGTATAACGGTTTGCTTACTATATTGTTTGTATCCATTCCCTTTATATACTTTTTCTTTCATTTAATTACTTCTTTATCTCTATTTTTTCATTCCATCTTAAGTATGTGTATGTATGCCTTTTGTGTGTCTGTACATGCTTTATGTGCGTCGTTTTTTCTTTTCTATCTTTAGTCGTCCTGTCGTGTATTGTGGTGGGTGTTACTGTTGCATTCGTGTTTTTTTATGAAACTTCGTCTGTCTATTGTTATATGCGTGGCCTCTATAATATGTCCAAGTGTCGTCTCGTCTATGCGTTGATAATACCTTAACCTCTATATTAGTAACCGAGCCTCTATATTCAATTTGACCATATTGGTAGAACACTGACGAGCTTTTCCCCTCTTCCAGCTCCTGTTAGTGTTCGCGTATCCGCTCGCGTGTGCTACGTATCGTCTTCTCCGCCGTCCCTCAGTACTTTGTAAGATATAGACTACATTCCGAATATTACAGTTAACCTGTGGGTTCATCGCACAGTTGAAGATTGCCATCAATTGTCATTCCATCAAATGAAAGTCCTATGGCAATGAAAGAATAGTGCCGTGTACAAACCGAACCATTTGGAGGCGCACAGTTAGGAACACCTTTCGTCTCTAACCTATACTTCAAAGCATGCAGAAGTATGCAACGAGACTAAACAGTCGTATGAGAGGTCATGGACGAAACGTTAGAAGTACCATAGACAACGAGAGAAAACAAGGAGGTGGAAGTCTGTGCAGATATAGTTATATGTGCATGTGCTTGTCTGTGTATTTCAGATGTTTCTACACACGTCGCTCTTAAAACGCAGACACAGACATTGCATACAAAAATATAATTACATATATATGCATACATACACACAAACACATATATATACATACACATACATAAATCTATTAGATACCACCAAACTTTCAAACGTTCCGCTAATATATTTGTTAGAACTTTTCCTTTCCACATTGCTATCTATTTTGAGCCCATCGGCTTCGTGTATATATATATATATATATATATATATGTACACTCATATACATAAACACACCTATCTATGTGTATACATATGATGGACACGCATAGACAGACACACGTTTCGTTGGTCCTAGTTTGGCTAAAACAACACAGGTTAGAAATTTCGTTTTCATGAATCTTGGGTGAAAAGAGCTGACGATGCATAACCTCTCCAATGTATCACCTGAGTAACTTTGAAATAAAACCTACCTGCTAAAGAAAAAAAAACAATCAATATTATGATGTTCTAGATAGCATTAACGGGAGGCTGCATCGCTCTGTTGTATCTATTTACGTTGAAGTGGGTTGCTACATTTGTTCCAAAGCCATGGACATCGGCAAAGTAAAGAGCTTCCCTTGCTTTCCTGTCGACATTTTGATCCGCTTCGCTTATGCTCTGCAGCTTGCGTTTCATCTGTCTAACTATCTATCTATCGATAGATAGATAAATTGACAGACAAACTGAAAGATACATAGACAGACAGATATATATATATATATATAGAGAGAGAGAGAGAGATACATAGATAGATAGATAGATACATACATACAAAGACATTTCTGTTGTTGTTGGCACTCCGTCGCTTACTACGTCGAGGGTTTCAGTTGATCCGATCAACGGAACAGCATGGCCGTGAAATTAGCGTGCAAGTGGCTGAGCACTCCACAGACACGTGTAGATCTTGGGGAGATTCAGCGTAACACAGTATGTGACAAGGCTGACCCTTTGAATTACAGGTACAACAGAAACAGTGAGAGAAAGTTGTGGTGAAAGAGTACAGCAGGGTTCGCCACCATCCCCTGCTGGAGCCTCGTGGAACTTTAGGTGTTTTCGCTTAATAAACAC
>NC_068985.1:4045668-4046268 GCF_001194135.2 Octopus bimaculoides
ATATATATGTATGTATGTATATGTGTGTGTGTATGTATATATGTGTTTATGTATATATATGTATATGTACGTATATATATATATATATATATACGCACACACACAAAGTATGGGTGGGGGTAGTTCAGGTAAGCGCTGTAACGGATTACTAGGGCTCCAAGGTTATAGCCTAGACGGTAGTTATGGGGCCATTGCAAGTTTTAGATATAGCGGATATATAACTGTTAAAGAGGACAACAAACGTTACGGCAAAGCAAATATCTCAAGTCATATACATTATTATTACTGGAAAAAATTCAAAGTCTTACAGCTGTTTCTCGGATATCCCAGAGTATGGGATATTCTGCCATGAGAGATAAATTGGGAAAATGAGAAGAGTATAGATTTTTCCCTATTTGTCTCTGATGACGGAACATCCCATACTCCGAGATATCCCAGAAACAGCTGTAAGACTTTGAATTTTTCCAGTAATAATAATGTATATGATTTGAGACGTTTGCTTTGCATTAACGTTTGTTGTCCTCTTTAACAATTACATATATATATAAAACTTCACACGCACACACACACACACACACACACACACACACACACACACAC
>NC_068985.1:4046278-4052168 GCF_001194135.2 Octopus bimaculoides
CACACACACACACACACAAACACACACACACATAAACACACACACACACATCAACCATTATGCTCTTAAGAGAGTGTTTGTTTCACAGGTGGATATTTTCTATACCAACATTAGATAATTTTTCTTTTTCCCCCAGTTACATTTTTGCTTTGTTTTGTTTATTTTCCCCTTCTTTTTTCCATATATCTATTTCTGTTTGTTTAATATCTGGATAATTAGGATGATCCTAAATGTCATACTAAATTATCTTTCCATCCTCTTTTCATCGGGCTATTGCCATTTTAAAAATATTATATCGATAATATTATATCTCTCAACATTATAATCATCATCATGACCCTCACTACCACCATATTGCTCATCATCATCATCAACGCCGTCATCATCATCATCATCATTGCCATCATCATCAGCATCAACGTGATCATCTTCCGGATTTCTGTATGCTTAAAGGTTGATTACTCTTATGGTTCTGTATTTATTTACATGTTTATCTCTTCCTTGTTTCAGTCATTGGACCGCGGTCATACTGGAGCACCACTTTGATGGTTTTAGTTAAACAATATTTGATATTATTCCTTTGGTCTCCTTTGTTTGAACCGCCAAGTTAAGGAGACATAGACCAACATTGCTTATCAATCACTGGTGAGTGACAAAAGCAAACACACACACACGCAGACACACAACGTTTAGTGGGGTTTCTGTCAACTCTTTATGCTCTCATTTCAAATTACTTAGAGGTTGACTTTGCTTTTCATCCTTCGAGATCGATAAAATAAGTACCAGTTTAGCACTGGGGACGATATAATCAACTACTCCCATATACCTAAATTTGCTGGCCTTGTCTCAAAACTTGAAACCTTTCTTATTTGTAAACCGATGACTTGTGGAACGAATACCTAAACCCTGTTCTTTGAGATCTGCTTTAAAATAGCAACAAAACTTCGAGTATATTTATTAATTTCCTAGAAATCAATGTTATTTTATTTCCTAAATCTCCTAGATCAGGTAACAAAGGTTCAATATTACTAATTGTCACCAGAATTTGCTAATTAGTTCCAACACTGAACCTATTGTTAATTCACGAATTAGAGCGGGAGAGGTTATTGGTCGCATTTCCTTATTTGATTACAATTGTAATTACTACTGATAATTTATTTATGAAATAATTACAAGTTCTTTTGATAATTAATGTAGAGATACATCGGTATCGCAACACCAAAGCTCTGTCTATTCGACACTAATCTAAAGGAGCCGTTAGTCGCGCGTTTAGACGTCTACACAAAACCTTTTCTGTTGAAGACGCTACACGGTTGCTCGCCTTTCATCGTCACAGACCTCTTTGCTAAATCGACTGCCACCGCAATGCGATGTCCACCGTCCACTTGGGTTCCAGGAGTTTTTTTTTTTCCTCTTGATCTATGCCGAAATAATATTGTACACAAATCTGACAGATATGTCCAAAAATATAGTTGGAAGCTGTTATGCAACAGCGATGCTGGTCTATAAATGGCCGAAGCCGTTAAACAGGAAACAAAGAAAAGGAAGGTGCTTACAAACTACAAAAGCTGCAGGTCGTACGTTAACCTTCTCGCTTGATCATTTGCACACGCACACACACACACACACACACACACACACACACACACACACACACACTCACACACACACACACATACTGCCAAATAATCATTTATTCATCAAAAGCGTGTCATGAATTTTCTCTTTTCCCCAAACTGGTTTAATGAGTTTCACAGTTAAATCACTGGCGACATGTCTATGCAACAGTTTACACGCACGCACGCACGCACGCACACACGCACACACACACATACACACACACACACGTAATATAATTCATGTGTGTGTGCGTGTGCGTCTATTTGTATGTAGTATGAGTCATTCCCAGACATAAGAAAAAGGTGGAATGTTTATGGAAAGAAAAGAAGCATGTTAGAGACTCAGCTCACACGAAAGCTACCTTTCATTTACTTTGCGACACAATCCCATCAGTCATTTTGCTAATGGGTCGATTAGAATAAATCCATTACGGGGCTGATTAAATGTGCCGACTGCACCATTAGCAAAAATATTGAAGTCAACATAATGTGTCAAACTTAATAAAACCGGAACATTTCCATGTAATTATCAATTATCGGTTTTGAAATTTTCTAATGACTAACAGCATTCGGAGTAAATTCAGATTTTAAAAGATAATAATGATGCTAGCCTCGCTCCAATTCGTATCGTTTCTCCGTGATTTAAACACGATTAATAATACACTTCAATGTTCCATTTATACGAACGAAGACAGATAAAACAATGTTTGTTCACTGGTTCAGAAATGAATTCGGACCGTCATACCGGATATTTGTTTCCAATCAGGTCCATTTTTCTTTTCTTTTTTTTATATCGGTACATGATGTCACTAACAAAGATAATACCATTTAGTCAGTGATGGACGTTGGGTGGTGATTACAGATTAGCTAATAGCGAAATGTTTCTTCAGGAATAGCGTACTCAGCTAATATCGTACGGTTTCTTCAGGAAACGTTTGCAAAGAGCCGCTGAGTGTCTGTACATATCTGTCATTCCTACCTGGAACAAACATAGGATTAGAAACGGATGTAATTGTAGATCAAACTATTTGATCATTACTTGTTCTGTGCAATGAAATTTCAGAATTCCAGGTGACACATAATTGCTAAACATTCTGAATTCAAAAACTCAGTATATATATATATATATATATATATATATATATATATATATATATATATATATATATATATATATATATATGTATGTATAAATACATATTTGAGAGGCTTCTTTCGTTAGTTTCTGTCAACCAAATCCACTCGGAACGATTTGGTCGAGTCGACCCGAAGGAATATTCGGAGACACTTGCTCAAGTTTCAACACAGTGAGGCTCAGTCTTGAAGCATCTGGTTGAGAAGCTAACTTCTTACTACAACAAATCCTGAGTAGTTTACACAAATATTTCGTTTTTGTTATTCTACTTGCTGTCCAACCTCAGAACTGATCCATTTAAGTTGACCTAGGGCTAAAAGCAATCCAGTAAAAAGCATCTGTATTCTTAGGTAAGGATACTGATTTTCTAATTTTTTTCTGAGCATAAGACGGTGTGAAATGTATCTGAGGCGAACATGCGTCAAAATAGTAATATGTTTACCATTATCAAGAACTAGCAGCTAATCCTACACCGTATAACTATATCAAAATTTCAGCCTCAAAAACAAGACCTAATTGTAACCGTATCAGAATAGTTATCATTTGAAATAGTGTTCAGGGTAAAATATTCCCAGAGAAGTCCTCCATATTCCGTGGCAGTTGCAGCCTCATTAAATGAGCAATAACGATTACAATATCAAAAATTTAATGATTTCTTAATTCCACTGTTCACTGTATTTTAATTCACAAGTAAACAGATGCTTCAAACACTCGGAGTAGAGATTCAAAAAATAATTCCATTAGCTTCAAATATTTCTGATTCATTTCAATTCAAAAAATAAATTACCAGATTTAATCATTTACCGAAATCGAAAGACTTTTACGAATGTCAATTTTATTTAATAACAGAGATTAACTTCTTTTTTTGTTGTATTAATCAACTGTGAGATAAATCACCCACGAAAGACCAACACTCTCTTTGTATTTTCAGAAACGTCTGCCCAAAATAGAAATATCAGTCCTGGCAATACCTGATAATCTCTCAGTGACAACTCTGGAGTAAAGTTTACATAACTCGAAAGGTACTCCACCACAAAACACATTTACCGATAGCGCCATCTCAGAAAAGCATATCGCTAGTTGACAAAACACCGTTCACCAACAAGCTATAGACTCTTCAAGTACTTCTACAACTGTCTTAGGTCCTTTCAGTATATAGACTATAAACAATTGACTGAAAAGACGACAGAAAGCAAAAAGTCCCAGTCCTCGTCAACCCAACACAGATAAGCGCGTGCGTATAAATCAAGGCAGCGAGCTGGCCGAAACGTTAGCACGCCGGGCGAAATGTTTAGCGGTTATTTCGTCTGCCGTTACATTCTGAGTTCAAATTCCGCCGAGGTCGACTTTGCCTTTCATCCTTTCGGGGGTCGATAAATTAAGTACCAGTTACGCACTGGGGTCGATGTAATCGACTTAATCCCTTTGTTTGTCCTTGTTTGTCCCCTCTATGTTTATCCCCCTGGTGGGCAATAAAGAAATAAGAAACGTTAGCACGCCGGGCGAAATGCTTAGCGGTATTTCGTCTGTTTTTACGTTCTGAGTTCAAATTCCGCCGAGGTTTATTTGCCTTTCATCCTCTTAGGGTCGATAAATTAAGTACCAGTTGTGTCGTGGGGTCGATCTAAAATTTGGGGTCTTGTGCCTTGAGTAGAAAAGTATAAATTGACGTGCATACGTAAGTATCAAGACGTATGCATACTTTTTTCCATGTATATGTGCATATACATACTTACGCACATATACACATACATGCATACATGTACATACACATACATATGTTCTGGAGCGTTGAACGAAATGCCTTGCAGTATTTATTCCAGTTCATTTGTGTTTTGATTTCAAATCTATCTGAAGTCAACTTTGTCTTTTTTCGTTCCATGACTGACAAAAGCTCTAGTAGCATGCGGTGAACTATCGAAATTATTAGAACGATGAACCAGTTCCATTTACAAAACCCCAGCGGAGCAGAGTTTGTCAATTAAATCGACTCCAACAAATGACGTTTACTTATTTCATCACGTTCACATGGATGAAAAGCAAAGTTGCTTTCAGCGCCATTTGAACCCAAAGCGTTAAGACTCAGTTACAAACATAGCAAGCAACTGTGACAACGTTTAAACGCCTCTGTCCATCAATCACTCTGGAATGCAAATAAGATAATAAAAAAAATGGAAGCAATATAAAAACAATTAGACCGTATAGAAATGCGCCCATTTCTTTCAACAAAACATCCTATCCGTTTCGCCGTAAAAGATATTATTTTTCTTTCCTGTACAACTTTTCGATAATTATTATCTCTCATTGGCTCTCATTAATTCATTCCGTATTTCAGAATCTGAATGGAAGAGGAAGCCAATTTTACGAAGTATGTAACGTTATCAGCACAAAATTGATGTCTCTAACTGTGTGTCTTTCAATGCAAAGTCGTATCAAGAGGCATCTCTTCTCTTTGTCCCGCCCATAATTTCATGTTTACTTCGTATATATGTTGGATTATTCTACCGCCGCCAATACTCCCTCTCAGTTGATAACAATGTCACAAATTATAACACTGTTTAACGCATGCGTCGCTTGTTAATCGTCTTTGTATTTCGGATCAATTTACAGCAATGAGATCGGGAGAATAAACTCAATTCTAAACAATGGGCTGCACATTTCTTCACAATTATATAATTTTCGCGCTCCTAATCACATCACTAATCATTCATATTGAACACATTTTCAATGCTAACAATTGTCTGTTTCTTCTTGCTGTTAATTTGTCAATTCAAACACCAAGAGTTTCTTATCAGGAAGTCTGTGTTTTTTTCACACCGAAAATCTGTCAGAAAAACTGTAACCTATCCTATTTATTGACACAAATTGGTATCAAATTTGATTTATTCTCTGCTGCGTAGTTCTGTAGCTGTGATCTGATTTTGTTTCATTCTACTTCTAGTTTCACTCATTCGATGGCGGTATTTCAGGGGTGTCATCTTTAGAGCTTGTGGCCCATTGACCATGCAACATGAATTTTTTTAACACACGAATAACTATCTCTGGTTCGGTTAAGGTTACAATCACACACACACACACACACACACACACACACACACACACACACACACACACACACACACACACACACACACAC
>NC_068985.1:4052544-4055098 GCF_001194135.2 Octopus bimaculoides
AGAAATTTGAAAAGACAACACGAAACCGGTTATTTCTCCAAATACAATGTTTATATACCAAAAAAATTTTATAACATTTTTCTGACATAATTTAAATATATACTTTAACCATGTAACACAAGCCTTCTGTAGTTTTTTCACTCTTATTATCTTTTATACATCCAACCACGTGCTATATATATATATATATATATATATATATAATCAATTTACAAAGGTACCATTAATTCTATTATTATCCAATGTCACTAGTTTAAGAATGATAATAACAGAATTGACGATACAGGCGACTGCAGGCCAACAAATAGCATTTAAATAGCCGAGGTAATACCGAGTAAGTGCTGTATACCGACTAGTTTTGCCCCAGATGTGGTTGCAACTATAATTATCACTGGAAAATACCCACACGGATTCTATACATGGATATTTACTTTCGGAATGGAACTATATTCCAAGTACTTTTTCTTCTTTGTTTTTTCTTCTCCGCATCGCTTTCATTTCTTACTGCAGATCTCCTCATACAGATGTAATAATCCCTATATTTTACTATTGCCGTCTCCCGTGTAGGGATACATTGAATTTTCCCTGAAACATCTGTAAGACATTTCCCTTTGGAAATTGTAAGGTATTATGTAAGGAGTTCGCGACAACCGCTCATAGAGAAACTATCATTCTGCGGCCGAAACTGTTTCAGTTGAGAAAAAATATGCAACAGAGATCAGAGCAGAAACAAAAAGGATGTCCTTTAACGAAATGTATTCTAGCCATGAGCATTCTTATGCTATATTCACTCCTTCCATATCAAGTATTTGTATTATGTAATGACTCTTTCTTTTTTACGCTGTCTTGTAGGATATTTGACAGCTTTTAACTGCAAGTCTAGCAACAACTTGAAGTCCCGCTCACATAATTGTGAGGAAATTGAGATAATTAGAACTGGTGGTGCTATTGATTTAGTCATGGCCCCGGTGCATAATGGTCGAAACCAGTCTAAATTATCTAAGTTCTATGCGCATACTAAAGTGTCTTACAAAAATCTGAGATACATGTCTTAAAAGACTCTTTGAAATCTCTTATAAGCGGAAGTATATTTAACATTAAAAATTATTTCAGTTTAAACATATTCTTGCTTCGTAAGGCGAATATTTACTTCCAGGTAAACGCAAGAATGGCAGCGCCTCAATAAACTGTGTGTGGCTGTGCTAGAAATTATTATTTAGTAATCATTAAAGGGACAGGTCGAAATAAGGGAGCATAAAGGAGCGGCGGCGTAGTACATTGTTTACTAATACCATAAGAACGCCGATAAGAGAATGCGAACGCGCGATTCGGTAATTAGATGTCCTACCTGCTCCGCGATTTGCGACGGCACTTCCAGATAAACAGCACCGAGCTACTTAACATAAAACACTAATTGCAGCTGGTAAATTCCTGCTTAATGAGAATAGAGGAGGTTAACATCATAGGTTAAAATATTTCGATTTGCTGTTGGAGATCAGTTATGCAGTGCAGCAGTTTTCGAAGTATGTCGAGAATTCTGGTATTATAGTTGTTTTGCTGCCGGAAACGAAATTACAGTTAACGTCTATGTCGCTAAAATCTGCCGTGTGTTGCTTGGATTTATTTGACAGAAAGTGAGTGAGCGAGGGAGCGAGTGAGTGAATGAGTGAGAGAAACGGAGAGGGATGAATGAAAGGAGGAGGAAAATAAAATTAAACGTTATAAACGAAGAGTGCGTGAGTGAAGGAATGGAGTGATGAATAACAGATGGAAAAAGAGCAAAAAAAAAAAAAAAAGAACAGATTGAAACAAGAGCATGATTGAAGTAGTGTCAGATGAATTCACAAAAGGAAGGCAATTATTAGTTGCAAAAGACACAAGCATGAAAGAAAGCGTTAACAAAAAAATATATGAATGAAAAAAAAAATAATGTATGATGAAATTAATAAAAAAGAATTGTTAATAAAACAATGGTTGACAGTAATAAAGAATAAAACAAAGATAAAACAAAGGAGACAACGACAAAGGAAAAACAAATTACGAAATGGGAAACGGGGGAAAAACTAGTATTAAGATGAATTTGGAAATCAACACCCACTAATTGGATGTAACAAAAAAATATGGTGGGAAAAGAAATTAAGGAGAGGAAATCTGAAAGAAGGGGTTAAGAAAAATTAAATGATGGAACGAAAAAAATAAATGGAAAGAGATGTAAAATATTCACAGAGAAAAGTATTTAGAATGCAACAAATTCAGAAAATAGATTTAGTTTTGAAGTAGAATAAAATGGAGGAAGGAAGATTGATTGTCAGTCGTTTCAAAATATCAGAACTTATGTAGGTATGTGTGCATATATGACCGTTGACTGAACACTATTCAATTTTTTTTCTCCGTGTTTTTCTCCTTGTCTCCGTATTCTTTCTGTTGAAGAGCGTAGCTCGAAACGTCAAAGACTTTCCGTATTCCCGAGCGTCATACTAATATATACTTTTGTTATTTACACCACCTGTCCTCGTCTGTTGTTATTTTTTGTATATTCTCCCATATATATATA
>NC_068985.1:4055655-4058793 GCF_001194135.2 Octopus bimaculoides
AGAGAGAATGAAAAACTTGTAGATTTCAGCGGTACAGCATGGCAAATCATATATGAATGTGTGTGTGTGTGTGTGTGTGTATATATATATATATATATATATTTATATGTGTGTGTGTGTATGTGTGTGTGCGAGAGAGAGAGAGAGAGAGAGAGAGAGAGTGTGTGTGTTTGTGTGTGTGGATAGTTGAGAAGAGCCTATAGAAGAAAAAAAATATGCTTAAGAAAGTAAATAAAGTTGGAAAAGGCACAAAAGTATATTTTAGAGAATGTTTTAATCTTTTTGTTAGGGTGAGTGATTTAAAATATAACCGGTTCCATGTATCCATCTTAAAAATAATTGTTGGGGGAAAGTCAAAGAGAAAAAATTGGGGGTTAACAATTCTTAGTGAAGTCTTACTTTCGAGTCACCTCTTATATATGTTTTGTCTATGTAGGTTGGTGGAGGGGGAGTTCGTGTGTCTCCCCCACCACCGCAGGACATGGGTTTACAGTCCTTGCGGCTCAGTGCTGTCAGTCTTTTAAAAATTAACCCCTGGGATCGATTCGTTTGATTGAAATTCATGACCACGGTGTTCCAGCATGGCCACAGTCTAATGACTAAAACTAATCGGAGATGAGAGCTGAAAGATATATCTCATAAACACACACATACACAGGCCTATTTGTGTGCAGTTACATACACACACACACACGCACACACAGATACACACACAAACACATACACATACACACATACACACATACAAACACACACATACATACACACACATCCGATAGGCTTCTTTCAGGTTTTGCCTACCAAATCCACTCACAAGGCTTTGGTCAACCTGGACCAAATACAGGCCACTTGCCCAATGTGCCACGGAGTTGGACTGAACCCGCACCCTTGTATCTTGGGAAGCAAACTCCTTACCACACATCCACGTCTAATATCACTTTGTAAGAAATTCAAAAACATTCAACCAGTGAAACTCGCATACATCAACATATATAGATAAACGTATAGAGAAAGACAAGCAACAAAATTCAAGATTGCGATAGAAAAATCTAACTAAAGACAAAAGAAAACGACGAATTTAGGTTTGTTAGATCTCTAGGCCCAGCTTTAGCTTAATCGATAACAAAAGGCTGATCGCAAAAACATTAATCTTCAACGGTTGCTATTTCTTGACGCTAATGAAGTAAAACATAGAACGACTTTTGAACCAGTGACTCGAAAATCTATACGGACGTCATTTATTGATTGGCTCCGTAAAAGTCAAGTCATTTAAAACGATATTTATTGATTGGATGCGCTGTAAAGAATAACATACAGGCGTACCTCTATTCATAGGGGCATACACAGACGTGCTAGCGCGCACATATATACAGACATATATATGTGTGTGTGTGTATGTGTGTGTGTGTGTGTGTGTGTGTGTGTGTATGCCTGCGAGTGTACGTGTGCCTGTATGAGCATAATTTTTGAGTGGTATGTATGCAGGTGTATGTACTTAAATATAATTACACACACACAATCAACCCCCAAACACACCCACGCACGTACATATATACATACATTCATAACTTTTGCATCTTGACTTTTACTTGTTTCAGACAAACTGCGACCATGCTGGGGCACCACCTTCATTTTTTTTTTTTTTAGTCGAATGAATCGACCTTAGAACGTATTTTTTAAGTCTGGAGCTTAGTCTATTGATCTGGTTTGCCGAACCGATACTGTATGGGGACGTAAACACACCAGCACCGGTTGTTAAGCGGTAACGGAGGTGGGCAAACACAGACACAAAGACACACACACACACACACACACACACATATATATATATATATATATATATATATGTATATATACATATGTATATACGATAGGCTTCTTTCAATTTCCGTCTATCACATCCACTCACAAGGCATTGGTCGACCCGAGGTTATAGTAGAAGACACTTGCCTAAGATGCCACGGGTTAGGTCTGAACCCGGAATTATGTGATTGGGAAGCCAGCTTCTTACCACACAGCCATGCCCGCGGCTCAGCCGCCATGATTGACGCTAGCCGCTAAAGCTTTTTTTTATTCTCTCCCTCTTTGTTTCCTCGCGTTCCTTTCTATCGAAGAGCTTAGGCTCGAAATATAAAAGCCTTTCTCACCTTCCCAAGCCTCAAAATAATAAGTTGTTTGTCGTGTATACACCTGTCTTCGTCTTTTGTTGTCCTGTAAATTCCAACTATATATATGTATGTATGTATGTATACGCACACACACACACACACACACACGCATATATACGTATATATGCATAAATACATGCTTATTTGCGTATGTATACATATGTGTATATGTTTATGTGTGTGCTTCCGTGTGTTTGCGTGTGTTTGTGTATGTGTTTGTATATGTGTGTGTGTGTGTGTGTTTGTGAGCATGCATGTTTCTGTGTGTACTTATGTTTCTGTGTGTGTTTGTGTTTGTGTTTGTGCGTGTGTGTATGTGTGTCTTTGTGTGTGTGCGTCTGTGCCTGTACGTGTTTTAACTCTGTGTTTGTTCCCACCACCGCTTGACGACTGGTGTTGTTTTGCTTATGTTCCCCCTAAAACCCTTCAAATCAGTGCTCCAACATGGCCCCTAAAATCCTTGAAGGTCCAATTGGACATAACCCAATGATTAAAACAAATCAAAGTAAAAATACATAGAACATTCATACGTGCATATACCTACACTTATATGTACGAATGTATATACTTATTTATCTAAATACGTATGTACACTTTTGTGACTGCATACATGTAAGTATGTATATCATGTGACCACGTGATCGACTCGGTTATTAGATGTTGTTATTTATCGCTAGTCACAATGCGCTTTTAAATCGCTTCAGCCGGCTGGGCGGAGAGGCCGACATTGGCCTTGATCAGAAGGCCAGCCCGTTGCTCACTTACAGCTGAGTGGACGGCAGTTATGCGAAACGAAGTAACTTGCACAGGACCACGACGTGTGACTCGATCCGAGAATTGAATCCTCGACCGCTGACCATTAGGACACGTGTCCTCAGTGTATGTGCATGTGTGTGTGTGTGTGTGTGTATGTGTGTGCGTGTGTGTGTGCGTGTGTGTGCGTGTGTGTGTGTGTGTGTGTGTGTGTGTG
>NC_068985.1:4059695-4060580 GCF_001194135.2 Octopus bimaculoides
ATAGATAGATAGATAGATAGATAGATACACATATTTATATTCATATGTATATACGCCTGGACACAGATAATGTATGTATGAATTATTACGAATGAACAGCTACGTTTATACATAATCGTTACCGCAATTCGCTTATATAAGACATTCTAAAAATAATATTTTCTTACTGCAATAACGAAATAATTCAGAGGCTGTTGTTTCTGTGGTTGTCGTTTAGCTCCGGATCACCTTTGACCAATCCCATCACTTTCAGACATCTTATTTCGATTTATTTAACCCATCCACAATTGCTGTATACTAGGAGCGGATAATCTATAGAACCAGAGTTCAAATCTTTGTAGCACGGCTTCATTGTATTTCTGGGAATAATATTCTTCTCATCAGCACCATACAGTATTATAGTTGTATGTATATATGTGTGTGTGTATATATGTGTGTGTGTATATAAGTGTGTGTGTGTGTGTATGTATGTACTAATAGATATATATAAAATATGAATATGTGAGTACACGTATGTATATGTGTGTGTATGTGTGTGTGCATAAAGAGTAATGGGTAAAGAACGCTTTCGTTCATGAATGACCATGGGATTGCACCTAGAGGGATACCCTCCGAGGCATAAATCCGGGCAAGGTTGTGTATAGAAGACCAACAATCACTGAAGCATATCAGCGTCCTCTCTCCACGCCCAAGGAAACGCAAAGGCCCCTACATCTTGGCACCAATGACGTCGCAACTCGTTTCTGCAGCTGAGTGAACAGAAGCAACAGGAAAAATTAAGTGTCTTCTTCAAGAACACAACACAGCCCGATCCGGGAATCGAACTCACTGCCTCAGGATTGTGAGCCCCATGCTCTAACCACTGTGCCTTGCGCCTTATATATA
>NC_068985.1:4061175-4061946 GCF_001194135.2 Octopus bimaculoides
AAAGAAAGAGACCCTCAACATATTTAGTAGGATTTATATTATTATTTAGAAGTAATTTGATTGTTTCTAAATAATGCGACTTAAAATTGCGGAGCATAGATAGTCGGACTTAGGTGGCCGCTTGTTCCTGACGAGCTAAGTTCGGAAACTTTAAGTTACCGTAACGAGGCTACGAAACTTTTAAGTTGCATGGAAATGAATAAAACTGTTCGTCGACTGACAAAGTACAAAATAATCACCTTCATTTTATCCTTGTCAGAGCCTGGACGAATTAACTGAAAAAACAACGGAATTTTGTGAAAACGGTATTATTTGAAACTTGGTCATCTATTTTAAGCAAGTAACATACACAGTAATACACAGGCAATACAAGCGAGGTGAAAAGTAGTAGCAGCAAGAATGAATGAACAGTAGATCTGCCCAAGAAAAGGAATGAAATCTGTTATGTTTCTACCACATTTGGAGCGGCGACAAATAGTCAGGAGAGAGTATTAGAATGTACTACAACATTTTCAAATGTTAGTGAAGGGGAAGTAGTTATAGGTTATACAAAACAACAATTGACAGATTGAAGGCTGGCCAATTTTTGAAACAGAAACAGCAAAATCTTTTCATTAAATATTAAGATAATCACTTTCCAGTAAATAATGAAGGTAGTTCATTGTGGCACTGAAGGGGATAAAGGAAGGCGATTGTATAAAATGTTATTTGTTTGTATTTGATCTCTCTCTCTCTCTCTCTCTCTCTCTCTCTCTCTCTCTCTCTCTCTCT
>NC_068985.1:4062306-4065490 GCF_001194135.2 Octopus bimaculoides
ATATATATATATATATATATATATAAATAATTGAGACTCAGTTGAAATTAGGTACTTGAGCTGAAGCACCAAGTTAGTGCAGTCCTATCCGCACAACTCAAAGTAAGGTGAATAAAAATCAAAATAAGCAACAGGATTCAAGAGGTGATGCAGTACGACCGTTTCAAGCGGCTCCATTTAATTGAACAATGCAATCGTTACATCAATTTAAATGCATGGCTATCCTCACCTGCATAAATAAATAGAATTTTTTAATCAGTTGCACACATTAATATAATTTTACTCAAATTTTCTAATAGAGCAAGAAGAAGGAGAAAGTCCATGTTGCTACTAATGTGACTCAGAATATACTACACCTCGATGACGTTTGTTGCGGTCATAGCTTGTAAACGATTGTAGTTCACTTTTAATTTATTAGTCTTTTTTTATCAACTACCAAATCTAAGGCTAGAGGAGCAGTGCCTCTTTAGAATGGATAGATAGAGTGAGTTGACAGTTTATAGTTGGGTATGATCATAAGCATTGTGTGGATTTAGAAAATGTATAAGTAACTGTCTGTAAAGGGAAAAAACTTTAGAAAAAACTTCCCTGCTTCCCATAGATACAACCGAATTTTTCCCGGAAGACAGTTAGAATGTCATACTCTTCTCTCCCTAATATGGGTACTATCAGAGCAAGGTTAAATAGAAAGAATATTAAATTAGCAAGAGCTAGTAATAATAATAACGTTAATGTCAACACTCACTTAAACCCCTACAATGTGAATAATAATATTAATGGTGATCTAGAATATAGAAACAGCGGTACTAATGCTTCTAATATATACAATATAGACTGTAGCTCTGAGATCTATACTAGCACAGGGACTACAGATACATCTGCTGATGCTGGGATGAATGTGAGATTTTTTTATTGGCTACAAAGGGCCAACATAGAGGGGACAATACAGGATGATGCTAGGATGATTGTGAATGATACTACAATTGAAGGATGGAAGGATAATACCGGATATGAAAATAGTACATACAATAGAAGTAGTAGGATTAATATTAGCAGTAATATTATTATTAATAATAATAATAATATCAATATCAATAATATTAATAGTAGTAATTGTCCTAGTTGCAATTGTAGGGTTAAATCCCACTGTCTGTTATTAGGCCGATGTCTAACCCAAAACGCAATTTATATGTGTACTATCACAACTGTAGCTGGTAACTTTGTAGACATAGGATGTTCAATAAATATGAAGAAACGCATTAATAATCATTTTTCATCTTTTAGGCTCAAATATAAGGCCAATTGTACGTCCTTATTTATCAAGATTTAGGGACTGAAGGAAAGCGGAATCGAATTGAGCCTTAAATGGGATATTATAAGGAAAGCGCAGCCTTATAGAGAGAGTCGGTATGGGTACAAGCTGTGCTCGTTGGAAACTTAGGAAATGTTTTAAGTATAAGGACAAGAGCAGCTTGCTTAATAATAGATTAGACTTAAGGGTATCATGTGTACATAGGGTCACCCGTAGATTTAAATATTTTTGAAATTAGCATTTATAGGTGCTGCACTTAAACCTAGACAGGAGAAATTAATTTTAGTGTTGTATATGATGTGAACTTACCCACTAGTATTATAAATAATAAGTTGTATATATTTTCTTACTATTTTATATAATTTCTTATTATTGTGTTTTCTATAATTTGATGTCTTTACCTATTAACCTCTTATCTCTTACAAGTTATTAATGTTCTTAAAGAGAAATATAAACTTTCTAGTTACTTAAGTCTAGAAGAGTTGATTATAACATATCCATAATAAAGTACAAATCTTTTTGTATATTTGCGTGTGTGCACATAGTAAAATATGTGTATGTCTCTGTGCACGACTTATTTTTCCGATTTGTTTCTGATTCTTAGCTTATAACTCATATAAAGATAGCATGATTTATCGCCCCAGCATTCCATTAGTAAATACCCAGAGCATTGTATATAGAAACCACCCTATAAGTAAATAATTAAGTACAGGAATGAATGTTAAACTAAGTCTATGTCATCTTCCCTTTCCAATGTTGAAAATTGGTATATATACACAGTTTATCTATTCTGGTTATTATATCATTTTTACTAATCTTGAATTTTATCTTCATACAACATAACAATATTGTTTATATACAGTCATCCATTGTACCCCATGATAATTTCCTCTGTATTAACATCATAGGCTTTATTAGCGACTTACCCCTTTAACTAGTAATTAACATCTTGATATGGGGTCTCCCCCTACCCAGCCACCTTTATAAACAGTTACTTATACATTTTCTAGATCGAGACACTATTTAGGACCATACCCAATAATAAACTGTTACACTCTGTCTATCCTTTCTAAACAGCCTTAGATTTGGTAGTTGAAAAAAAAGACTAATAAAATAAAAGTGAACCACAATCATTTACAAGCTATGACCCTAACAGACTTCATACAGTCTTAGAAGTACTGCACCACCACTTGATAGCCTGTTGCTTATTTTGATATATATATATATATATATATATATCGTTACATCGATAGATAGATAGATAGATAGATAGATAGATAGATAGATAGATAGATAGATAATGATTGATGTATAAATTATCAGTAGCCATACCAACTGAAAATTGAGAAGACAATGGACAAATTAATATTAATAAGAGAATATCTGCAGTTCACAGTTTTCTAAGAGAAATATTATTTTCACTGTATTTAGAAATAGTCGAGTCAGTCGCCCTAAGCAATACTTTATTTCTTGTGATATACATATATTACGACGTTTATGAAAAAGCGTAAAACAGGATTTAAGAGGATAAGTAGAACTTCAAAACACGAGACAGTTCAAATTTTAAAGTATACATGGTTCATAAAAGCAAAAGAGAGAGAGAGGGGGGGCGGAGAGGGAGAAAGAAAACAAAAGGGAAAAACATGTCAAGTGAAAGCACCTATTAAATATAAGGAGAAAATATTTCCATGATGCGATCGGGTGAGAAAAACAATGGAAAACATGGTGGAAAGAATACTATAAAAGATATCGCGAGATTATATTAAAACATATCATTCATATCTAAATTAAAATATATAATCCAAACGAGTATACACACACGAGTATATATATGTATATACATATGTATATACATGTATACATGTATATATA
>NC_068985.1:4069277-4076531 GCF_001194135.2 Octopus bimaculoides
TATATATATAGTTAGTTAGTTAGATAGATTGGTAAATATCTTTTATATGTGTGTGTTTACAATTTTTTTTTACTTTTACAATTTTATAGTTTCTTTATAGATTAGTGTTTTACATTTATAGTTGGAGGTATATACAAACAAATGTACCTGGGAATATGTCTATAAGAGATTGCAGGTATGAGAGGATGGAATTTGAATTTGTACATTCCTATATAAGTGAGAATTTTTTTCATGTATTCACGTGAGAGTGAAGGCTTATTTAATCAGTGCCTACGTGTTCTATCTCCATTTTTGTATATATTTGTTGGTGAAGATAAAAATTCGCTCACTGAGTTACTTTTTAAGCCTACACATCCATATTTCTAACGTCTATCAGATCCAAATATCACACCCACTACTTACTAGTTTTACTTCTCCTCCAATAACCACGCCCGCCCGTTCACTGAAACCTCCTACCAAAATTAAAATTTTCACTTTTATCAATCATTACTGCATTGTCCTAAGCTCAACCTTCCCACTTAAATTTGTTCTTTAACCATCTCCTCCATCCAGTTATTTGAAACTCCTGTCAGGCATCTTATATTTAAAGTTTAAACAAACCATTTGGCGATATTTCATAAAGTCACTCTTCATAGAATTGAGTTCTTCATTTTGTTATAGTTCGCTGTTTTTATGCATTCGTAAACACATTTTAAGTCATTTTCTGTTTGTTACTTTTTTGTATTTGTATATGTACATTCGTTTCCGTTGCCCAGGGGCTTAATGCTTTCAGCTTAAGCCCTTGGCCCGATCGGAAGGGATTAGACGAGACTACGTAGTATCGGAAGGGATTAGACGAGACTACGTGGACATTCGGGACTCCGACTGAAGAGGCAATTAGTTGATCCGAGTATCTTGTTTTGTCCTGTTTGCCGTTAATGTGCGATCATATTTTCCCTCCTTTTATGTTTTAACGGTTTCCATTTGTTGTGTTTTCTTTTACCTTTGATACACACACACACACACACACACACACACACACACACACACTTATATATATATATATATATATAGAGACATAGATGTATACATACACATACATGTTAACCTGCATGCATATAAGTATACATACATACATACACGAAAAAACTATACTGGATTAAACATAGAGAATCCACCTGTTAATGAATCCCTACTCAAATATCAACAGAAGGAACAGTAGTGGAACATTGCCCTCAAAACTTATTTCAAGAGTAAATATAACCGGTCGGTTATTGTTGTTTGAGCAGAACCCTGCCCCTCTCCATATTGACTCCGACGTCGTGGAGTTTCTCAGCTCTTTCATCTACCTGATCTCCACAGGCACCAAGAATGAAGATCTGACCCCGGAGATAAACGCCGATGTTGCCTGGCCGCTGGTGTCATGTACTCCCTATGCAAGACCCTCTGACGCCATTACTCTATCTACAGAAAGAGGAAGCTCCACATCTACAACGCTTCATCCCTCTGCATCCTCCTCCATGGAGCAGAAACGTGACCTCTCTCGCTGCCGAGGGCTGGGCGTGATTTGAAAAGACCTGCAGAGGGTAACGTTGCTTTGGAGGGTGCAGAAGAGCATCTTTGCTGGCCGCTTTCGAAGCTTTGATTCCAATTTAATAAACAAGACAATGCCGCCTGCTACATTAACTAATGTATAACATTATCAGTGGGCTAGCATGCAATTCCATCAATACCGTCGCCACCATATATGGTGTATACGCCATCGCCATACAGCAACCCCATTTCCGAAGCTGGAGCGTCTGTCATTTTGATCCCTAAAGTTATTATATGCAATACATTCATACTGCTTGTTCTTTTCTAGTTTTTGTCTTGAAAAGTTTGGTGACAATATCTGGTGCTTTGAAAGCGGTGAGCTGGCAGAAATGTTAGCACTCCGGACGAAATGCTTAGCGGTATTTCGTCTGTTTTTACGTTCTGAGATCAAATTCCGACGAGGTCAACTTTGCCTTTCATCCTTTCGGGGTCGATATATTAAGTACCAATTGCATACTGGAGTCGATCTAATCGACTGGCCTGCTACCCACCCAAATTTCTGGCCTTGTGCTTAGAGTAGAAAAGACTATCTGGTGCTTTGATTCTTATAAGCGTATGATTTTCAATAAATGTTTAATGACATCACCCGTAATATAAATGATAGATAGATAGATAGATAGATAGATAGATAGATAGATAGATAGATAGATAGATAGATAGATAGATAGATATAGAAAGAAAAAAAGAGATAAATCTCCATAAAAAAAAATCTCTTCACTTAATTAGTCTCTCTCTCCATCTGTTTCACAGTAATACATATTCGATGCTCTTTTGTTGTATTCTTATCTTTTTTATGAAGTGTTTCGTAGCAAAATCTTTTAGTTATCTCATTATTATTCATAATACGGTTAAAAATACGACCAACATACTTTTCCATATTTCTCTGAATTAAAACTGAATGATTCCTGTTTATTCTGTTTGATCTCACTGACACAGAGTATTTAAGTTATAAATACCAGATCAATGAAATTATAAACCGATTACTTCGTATGAGATGTATTGCAATCATTAAAACAAGCATACTGTTTTTCCCTCCATTACTAATTTAAAATATCAATTCCTGTTCTCATGCGCCAAAGAATTTCGTTGTCCAGCTGCGGTCGACCTGACTCTATTACTCTTTCACTGCAGCTGAACACTAAAACAATGTCGCTGCCATCATTGATAAATAATACATATACGCACTGCTTTACTCCACTTTTCGTAATGGTCATTATTTTGTATATCAAAACGGCGGCGAGCTGGAAGAATCGTTAGCATGTTAGAAGAAACGCTTTAATGTATTTCTTCGTTATCAGTACGTTCCGAGTTCAAATCGACTTTGCTTTCATTCTTTCGGGTTCGAGAAAATGATTGCCAGTCGCTCTCCTCTCTCGAGCTTCTGACATAATGCCGAAGTAGAGGACAGAAGTTTGGCAGAATCGTTATTTGTCCGGAATATTACAGTCAACTTTGAATTCTGTCTGTGATCAGCTCTAGCATTCGTCTTATCGAGCTTGTTAAAATAGAGTACAAGCAAGTACCGCAGAAAATGTACTCGACTATACCCTAGACTCAATAAGTGTAGCTTTGTTAGAAAAATCATGTTTGTGTGCGTGCGTGTGCACGTGTGCTTTAATGGATCTCCCGTGATGCACGCGTTTGATATCCAACATGACTTCCCAGGCAACTACGGCTGAAGCATAATAAAATAAAGCAATAAATTATACATTTTTTGAAAACATCAAATATTGAGTCATTTCCGGTTTTTATTTTTCCTGTCTGTGTCGTTACTGTTTTATTTATCATTCCGCATGTGACCAGCAAATGACTAGGCGGCCTCATCAAATTATGACATTTGCATATTATTGAAGCAATTATTTTTCAACTCGATGGACTCTTCTTACAACAAACCACTCAGCTGTAGATTTAGCGAGATGAGGTACGTCTCTTAATGTAAGCAGGCTACGATTGAGTGGATTCCGACATTTTGTAACTGTTTTCCCTCATCATTTACACACACACAAACGCACAAACACACACACACGCACACACACACACACATACACACACAATCGCACACATACATAAACACACATATATAAACAAGAGCCCTTTTTTCCGCGCTAATAGGGTTCAAATGATACGCACAAATTCATACTTAGGATTCAGCAATTTGCAGCCGATATATATTGCAAAAATGTCTGTACGCATTTGAATATAAATTTGATATATGGAAGGCCATTTCTAAGATGATATAGTTTAACTTGATATATGGAAGGCCATTTCTAAGATGACATAGTTTAACTTCCGGTCAGTTCTGAAGTTACAGAGTTATGATGAAACGTGTAATCCTTCGCTTTACGTTTTCAGCATTTATAATGTATCGATCACTATGGGAGACAACGACAGAAACACACACACGCACGCACACACACACACACACACATACACACACATGCATGTATATATGTGTGTATGATATATATATTTATATGCATGTCTGCACATCGTGGTACTCCGTCGGTTACGACGACGAGGGTTCCAGTTGATCCGATCAACAGAACAGCCTGCTCGTGAAATTAGCGTGCAAGTGGCTGAGCACTCCACAGACACGTGTACCCTTAACGTAGCTCTTGGGGGAGATTCAGCGTGACGCAGAATGTGACAAGGCTGGCCCTTTGAATTACAGGTACAACAGAAAGAGGAAGAAAGAGCGAGAGAAAGTTGTGGTGAAAGAGTACAGCAGGGTTCGCTACCTTCCCCTGCTGGAGCTGGAGCTTTAGGCGTTTTTGTTCAATAAACACTCACAACGCCCGGTCTGAGAATCGAAACCGCGAACAAGTGACTGCTAGTCCGCTGCTCTAACCACTGGACCATTGCCCCTCCATATGTATACATATACAGATACTGGTGTACATATATACATATACACACACGTATATCTATGCATGCATACACATACATATACACATATATACACTACTCTTATGTGTTTATATATGTGTATTTTGCGCACATGTACTATGGATAAAGGAATAGTGTACATTGATAAATACGCCTGAATCGAGGTGGAGAGCACATAAGACTTTTCGTAATATTCAATTCTCGTAGATTTCTATAGATCCTTCTCGTATAGAACCGTGCAAAACGACAAGCTCATAGCCTCAAGTCAAACAGATCCTCTTCGCTATGGCTGAATATTCTCTATAGATTTCCCGTTTGCAAGTAACATATTCAGTTTACAAACAGAGACACAAAAGGCATTTATTTTGTACAAACCCTTAGGAAGTATGAATTATTCAGAACTACTAGAATATACTTCAGGTTCCATTCATATGAGTGTTTATATATAGAAACTAAGGAGCATGAACTGAATGTACAAGTAGAAGAGATGAAGCCAAAGTCGAGAGACAGTTTCGTTAATACTCTGTATTTGACTGTTCGTTATCTGGGTTTTTCTTTTGAACCAGTCTTTTGTCTCCGTTTTCTAGGTTTTCAATCACAAAAGGTACCAGTGATAGATCGGGACTTGTGGGGTCGGAGCGTGGCCTCATCATCGCTTCATTTGTGTTGTCCCTGTATTGTTAATTTCATTCGATTTTTATATATTTTAAAAAATCACATTTTATGTAAAATCATACTGATTTACTGATCCCGTCAGTTGTTCTGTCCATTTCTATGTTTAGCCCCCGGTGGGCAATAAAGAAATTGGTATTTCCTCTATCTTTGCGTGCTCAGTTCAAATTCCGCCAAGGTCGACTTTGCTTTTCATCCTTTCGACGTCGCGAAATTAAGTACCAGTTGCGTACTGAGGTCGATCTTATCGACTGGCCCCCTCCCCCAAAATTTCGGGCCTTATGCTTAGATTAGAAAAGAATTGTTAGAACGCCGGGCGAAATGCTTAGCGCTACTACGCCCGTCGTGGCATTCTGAGTTCAAATTCTGCCGAGATTGACTTCTTTCAGAGTCAATGAAATAAGAACTAGTCGAGTTTTAGGGTCGATGTGATCGACAACCCCTCCCCTCAAAACCTGTTAACCTTCAAATCATTACTTTCCGTGTTGTGTGCTTTCAATCTTAACACTCGTCTTCTTTTTGTTCTGAGTGAATCCAGGCGCTTTCCAGATGAAGGATAGAAACTTATTCTAAACGCTAAGATTGTAATGACTTTCAATTAAAAGTTCGTTGGTGCAGATTCACTGTCAACACCATATCTATTATGATGATGATGATGATCATCATCATCGTACTCATAATGGGACCATTTCACATCCACATACCCCTCCCCCATACACATTTAGGTGATCCATAACTCAAAAAGAGAATTCATTACATTCAAAATGTGGGTTGTTTTTTTTTTTTTCATGTATCTTATCTTTTATAACGCGTTTCAATATTTACCATAATTAAGGCAGCGAGTCGGCAGAATCATAAGCGTGCCGGACAAAATACTTAGTGGCATTTCGCCCGCCTGCACGTTCTGAGTTCTAATTCCAGCGAGGATAAAATAAATACCAGAACATTGGGGTCACGGTAATCGACTTAGTCTCTTCCCTGAAAATTGCTGCCCTAGTGCCGCCAACATTTCTTATCAATATTCAAGGCGGGTCTTCAGTTACAGGAAGTTGTACATAACGTTTAATCCTTTTCTTACCATATTCCTGTTAAGATGCTCTGTGTTTCTTCCAATTACTTTAAATATAACAAAGAAAACAAGACATTTATACTACAGGGGCAGAGCTGGTTTCGACCAGGTTGGTAACGAAAGGGTTAAGAATTGTTTCTCTATTATATATTTTAACTCTTTTGTTACCATATTCCTGTTAAGATGCTCTGTGTTCCTTTCAATTAATTTTACATATAAGAAAGAATTTAGTAAAATAACTTAGTTATCATTAAGCTAGTGTTAGGAACATATATTGTGACTAAGGTTTGGTGGAAGATTTTAATTCAGAACTTATGAAAACAAGACATTTGTATCATAGAGCCAGAGCCGGTTTCAGCCGGGTTGGTATCAAAAGGGTTAATCGGTTATATCATGAAGAGAAAGAAGAGTAGAATATAGCAGAACTGAAGGAATAAATAAATATAGAAAGTAAGAAAGAAAGAAAGAACAAAAGAAAGCTTTAATCAAATGCATGAAGTGATCAAGGATAGTATGCAAAACAAATGAAGAGGAGGAAAGTCATTGAGTAAATATAATAGATGAGAAAGCACTTATCGGAGGAACGAAAAATGCCACAGAGAATGCAAATCAATAGAAAGAAGGAAGATGTATTAGATAATTAAAGAAATATATTAAGGGAAATAAGATGCAGAAGGTGAAATAGCGGTAGAGTTTGTCAGGGAACGATTTATAATGTAGAATCGTTAATATTCATAGAAAATGGATGTCGTTAAACAATAAATTTGATTTATATTTTAAATTACACCATTCGGCTATTAATTGCGAATGCAATTGGTTAATTTTAATTTTAAAGCAAAGTCACTGTTTTAACTGTGCATCATTTGTTGTAAATACAAATAAACACAGAGCACAGTCTATTCCCTCTTCCAACTCTTTCCCCTCCTATTGCTACATGTACTTCGTTTCCCCCTTCACATCAATTTACATATACATACACACATACATACATACACACATACATACATACATACATACATACATACATACATACATACATACATACACACATACAT
>NC_068985.1:4080284-4081400 GCF_001194135.2 Octopus bimaculoides
TATATATATATACATTATATAATAATATTATGTGTGTGTGTGTGTGTGTGTGTGTGTGTATAACTCTGTGTTTGAGCGCATGCGTACGAAAAAGTATCTCTGATTCTCTATTTTCTTGCTGACTATTGATGCGCATCATAATCTAGAAATGATCCAATTCAGTATACCACAGTGTTGCAGATTTAATTATTCGGTTGAAAGGTGAGGCTAACTAAAATATTCAGAAACCTCTTATTTCCAATTCCCTGAGGATGACATTAAAACAAAGAAAAAAAACGAAACGAAAGGCATAAGTATTCGGTCGTTAGATAAAAACGAATGATTTCATTTGCACTTTCTGTTAGGCACATAAACTATGATACAACATGATTTAAACGTCACTAATGTGCGTATGTTTGCTTGTGCGTACACGTAACGATGTGTGCGTGGTTGTGTATTCGTGTGAAAACAGAATTGTAACCGTTTCTCCGTCTTTAAATATTTTCGATTTGTCTACACACGAATCTATATACACACAAACGCAGAGATAAATACTCACATCTGCACACATTTACATAGACACAGAAACAAAACACAACACCTTTTGTGCCTTCACAATTTAATATCTCTATCTATATGCGTGTATGTATGTGTATACATTTCATATACACACACATATATAAACATATATACATATACAAATATATATACATATATATGTGTGCGTGCGTGTTCGTGTCTATGCGTATACATATATAATATGCGTATAATTTTACGTTTCTAAATACATATACAATTCTCAATATCTGTTTATCTCTCTCTCTCTCTCTCTCTCTCTCTAGATATATATATATATATATATGTGTGTGTGTGTGTGTGTGTGTGTGTGTGTGTGTGTGTGTGTGTGTGTGTACATGTATGTATGTATATATGTATTTGTACATCTATTTATTATCTATTTATCTATCTACCTATCTATTTCTCTCTCTCTATATATATATATACATATAGTGGGAAAGATATATACCTGTATATATATATATATATATATATAGATAGATAGATAGATAGATAGATAGATAGATAGATAGATAGATAGATACATAGAAGTATATATATATATATATATATATATAT
>NC_068985.1:4081646-4082751 GCF_001194135.2 Octopus bimaculoides
ATAGATAGATAGATAGATAGATAGATAGATAGATAGATAGATAGATACATAGAAGTATATATATATATATATATATATATATTTACGTATATAAATATGCATTGACACACACATACACAAAAATAAATATAAGTACATGTGAAGGCGCGTGGCTAGATGGCTAGGGGTATTGATGATTGTAAGGTCTCGAGTTCGATTCCCGGCCGTGCATTATATCTTTGAGCAAGACACTTTATTTCACATTGCTCCAGTCCACCTGTAATTCAAAGGGGTCGGTCATGTCACAGTGCGTCACGCTGAATCTCCTGGTGCACTATGTTACCGGTACGCTGAGCCTGTGGTATACTCAGGCATTTGCACCATAATTTCACTAAGCTAATCGGATCAACTGGAACACTACTCGTATTAACCAGCCGAGGGTCAGTAATATATATATGTTCTAGTTCGAATTTCTCATGAAGATGAAGAATACTATTTACGCAATTCTTTCGTCGGTATTCGCTGGAATCGGAAGCGGAAACGGCCGTAAGAATTGTTATGTCATATTTTGTAATGAATAATAAGCTACAGATGTGATCCAATTGATTTGTTAATTTATCTGAACTTTTCTCCATTTTCTACATATATATATATATAGTCCTTTAATCTTTTATTCTTCTGTTTGTTTCAGTCATTTGATTCCGGCCATGCTGGAGCACCGCCTGTAGTCGAAAAAAAATCGACCCAGGACCTATTCTTTGTAAGCCTAGTGCTTATTCTATTGGCCCCTTTTGCCGAACCGCTAAGTTACGGGGACGTAAACACACAAGCATCAGTTGTCAAACGATGTGGGGGAGCGACAAACACAGACACACAAACATACACACACACACATACACATACACACACACATATATATATACATGTCTGCGTGTGTGTATGTGTGTGTGTATGTGTGTGTATAAATATATATATGTATATATATAGAGAGAGAGACAGACAGACAGACAGAGACAGAGACAGATAGATAGATGGATGGATGGATAGATAGATAGATAGATAGATAGATAGATAGATAGATAGATAGATAGATAGATAGATAGATAGATGATGGATGGATAGAGAA
>NC_068985.1:4083013-4083513 GCF_001194135.2 Octopus bimaculoides
AGACAGACAGAGACAGAGACAGATAGATAGATGGATGGATGGATAGATAGATAGATAGATAGATAGATAGATAGATAGATAGATAGATAGATAGATAGATAGATAGATGATGGATGGATAGAGAATCAGACATACAGACAGACAGATAGATAGATTAAACTTCTCTTTTCGTGTATGTTATATATTATCACACATATTCATTTAGTTTCACAATGCTATGCTGTTTATGCGAACAAATACTAAATTGATGGTAGTTCATTTGGTATTATAATTAATTAAATAATTAACTAAATAATCGCTTAATTAACTTGTCAACTGTGACTTTCTCAATACAAAGAGCCGTAGTTGTTTTCTGATTGATTTACAGGAATCAATAAATCGATTAATTCACTGATTCTCATAGAAAATGAGTTACGAATAATGCCAGTAATGTTCTTGGCAGAATAAGGAATCAAGCAGTACAGATGTATGAACACACACACACACACACACACACACAC
>NC_068985.1:4083523-4084808 GCF_001194135.2 Octopus bimaculoides
ATATATATATATATATAAATATATATGTATATAAATACGCATAGAGGAAGGAATGGCCACTAAGTCGACATCCGATATGCGAGAAAAAGATCACCTACGATCTAGCATATCGGATGTCCACTTAGGTATTGTTTCTTTGTCTCCGACGGGTTTCATTATAGAATATCCTAGTTACAGCATCATGTCTCATCAGTAGACATTTTCGGGCAACGGCTTATAATGTGGGTGATATCGTCAGTGTGAACTCCACAAAGTCTGCATCGGTTGTCACATTTTACTGCTTTTCCCGCATCTCTGCCCGTTTTGTGCATCAGGTATTTTGTTAATATTTCCTGTTCCTGGATTGCAAACGCACACTCTTCAACGTGGGAGGTAGTAATCTGCTTGTTGGTTCATGCTAGACTAATTTGATGATCAATGTTACTATCATCTCGGAGCTTTCTACTAACATATCCATGCACAGTCTATGTATGTGTCTATGCTTGTACGTATGTGTGTGTATGTATATATTTATGTATGTATGTATGTATATATTTATGTATGTATGTATGTATGTATGTATGTATGTATGTGTGTATGTATGTGTGCATGTATGTATGTGTGTAAATTTCTATGTAAGCATACATAACATATTGTGTCTTAGGAGTGTCATTCTGCAAATGATGATAAACACGTAATTATTATTATTCGTGTAATGCCCCCCACCGCACACACACACACCAAAGACAACGAAATCCGTTTCAACATGAATTCACATCAGGAAACTTACGAACCAAAGACAAAAACGAAATATGTATACATACATGTATATGTGTAGGCATGATTATATGAACGTATTAGTAGACGTATATATAAATGAATATATGTACGTGTATATGTGTGTGTGTGTGTCTGTGTCTGTGTGCAAGTGTGTATATGTATATGTCTATCTACGTGTGTCTCTACGTACGTATGCTTGTATGTATAAATGTGCATATATAAATAAGTATATTTGTATATGTATATGTTTATAAGGAGGTACGTATTGTTGGTCTGGGATTGCAACTCTGTTGCTATTACTTGTATTTCCGTTACGATTTCCGGATCGTTAGCAACGGAGAATCTGCCCGGATTGGCATTCCACACAACCGACACTTCAGATAATTCCCTACCTTTTTTCTTATACTCCCGTCATATACACGAATATGTGCTTATGCACATACATACATATGTAGAAATCTGTTTGTATGTATATATATGTGTGTGCGTCTCTATCTATCTCGCTTTTTCTCTGCATATGTATATA
>NC_068985.1:4089512-4093604 GCF_001194135.2 Octopus bimaculoides
CGATCTATATACAAGGTATATATGTATATATGTGTAGCGATGTTACACCGCTATATTAGGTCGCTATATAAAAAAATATAATAGAATATAAAAAGGTAATGATACGGCAGAAGCAGCAAAAAGTATGTCTGAGTATATTACGGTATTAATTCGATTTGTTGGTTCAAATTTCAATGATTTATTAGCTTTCACCAATCTAGAAGTCGATGAAATAAGGACCAGACAATTACTGGCGTCTGTTGAATTGATTATAAGAAGCTATCTAATCTAAATTTGTGTTGATGTGTCGGTCTATAGAATCATATTTTCTTGTCTATGAGTCTCAGCTTCTCTATATTTCTAATTTTATTTTATGCTTATTGGGACAGACTGACACCTAAACATGAGCATCGGTTTCACTACGAGATCGATCGAGTTGCTAGAAAGAACCGCGAAATGTCAAAATATATCTGACCGTGTTTAATAAAAAGGAAACTACATCGCAAAATATTTAGCAATCTGTCACACGCGGATGCACACAAGGGGACACACACACACACACACACATATATGCATACATACATGCAGATAGATAGATAGAGCAAGAGCGATAGACAGATAGACAGACAGTGCAAAAGTAAGTATGTATGTATGCATGTATGTATGTTTTATGGCGCCAGACAAAATGTCTTATACTCATTTACGGCGCTGCGCCTTCTAAAGTTCAAATTTTGTTGACCGGTTTTGCTTTCCATTTTCTGTGGCTGATAACAAAGGGAAACAAAGTTTTTGTTGCATTAATGTCCGCTCTTGTTTTTAACTTCTATCAACGAGTTAACTTATATTAGTTTTTCTCTATAAACTCTAGATTTTATGCAATACAAAGCCATGTAGTCCTTTCCTTGTCATTCATCTTTCTGGCAAATCCTTGAGCACGTACAAGTGTACAGATCTGCGACCCAGCAAACGCACCATCCTTGATCTTCAAAGCAGGGAGAGCAGAGACTATGTGTTGAAAGCATTCACCATCAGTATTTAATGATTTGACAAACTGTTTCATCAAGCCGAGCTTGATGTGGAGCGGACTTAATTAATTAATTTGACCACAAACTGCTCGAATGCAACACTGAAATTTGTATGAAAAGTAGAGCATAAAGAACGTAACCGTTTTCAGATTTGAATTTAGCAGGTAAAAAACAGTAAGAATTGGTAAATAGAAAAATCTTAGAAAAAAAAAATCTTCGTAAAAAATTTATGATACTGAGATTTCGGAAAGAAATTCTTCTCCTGTGTAATATACGTACCTCTGTCAGGTGCAAGAAGCTAGAAATTAATATCTATATACCATTTATGGATGAAGAGTGAACAGAAAACGTGTAACAGCTGAAACTGTCTCTTAATTTAAATTTCGTGAATGGCTAGTATTCAATGGCGATTCTTTCTAACCTTTCTAATATTTCTTCATTGTCGACAGGAAGTTCTTTAAGCAAATACGTATAACTTTCATACAATAAGAGAGAGAGACGGAGAGAGGGGAGACAGAGCGTGGTGGAGGAGGGAGGGAAAGAGAGAGGAGGAGTCAAAGAGATATATAGGAGTAAAGGAGGGAGAAGAGAATTTCAGAAGTAAAGATAGATCATTTCATGCGTTGAAGATTTATTTAAAATAGATATCCTTTGTATTCAAGGCGACAGTCTTTCACCCCATTTCTTAGTTGGTCTTTAGAACAGAACATTCTTCTTTCACTGTTCGTTTCAATATGTCTGGGGCCATAATTTTCATTCTTTTTTTTTTTCACCCTCTTATTAATTCTATTTATCTTCATTTCTTTCTGCTAATCTTGATTTCTCTCACGTAAAACCTTCCTTAGATCTCATACAGAGAAAGATAAATGTCAGAAATTAGTAAGAAGAGGAAATTTATCAAGAATGTAGATTTATAAAAGGATAAAATAACAGTAAAGATAAAATGAACCACTGTTTGTAATGAGAGAATAGCGGCGCTGAGTAGCGTAGATTTATATTCATGGTGTAGTCAGGAGAAAAAGCAGGACTTGTTACACTTTACAGGGAGACCGATGAGAGAGAAAGAGGGAGGAAAATATCCTCAAACCGGAAGTATGGTCTGAGTGCTGACAACAGAGTGGACTCTGCTAACAGTACGCAGGGCGCCACCGTGTGGTGGCCTTTAAACAAACTTAGGATCACTTTCAAACCATTTTTTGACATATTCTAACCATCTTTCTTTTACCTGTTGTGCTACTATTAGGACTATTTTCCGTGTGAGAATAGTCGTAACAGTCCTGTGTCCTGTGAGTATAGTCCTCTGTCGATTCTCTGTGAGTTCCCTCACTTGTTAGCAAAGACCTTTCGACTTACTGCGTGTTGTTTGTTCTAGACTTTCGCACAAATTGGTCATAGGAATGTTTTTATCTTTCCGCCATTCTCGTTTGAAATGTGAGTGTGGAGAAGAATGTTACGAGGTTCCTACAAGGACCGTCGGATAAATGAATGGACGTTACAGCAGGTAGGTGAGAAAAAAGAAAATCTCATCGATTGCGGCCATATTTGAAAAAAAGCAGAGGTCTGGAAAACATTATCATGGAAGGAAGAGAGGGGGTTCGTAAATCAAAGGGCGTTCAAAGAACGCAATGGATGGACAATACCAGGAGGGAGCTGGTTGGGATAAGAGTGACAAAGCGGCTGCAGAACACGAGCTTAATCGGAAACGGTGTTGTTGTGTCATCAATGGATTGCAGGCGTACGATACATGGCAACGAAACGATCAAGGGGACTGCATCATCATCATCACCATCATCCCCATCATCACCATCACCACCATCACCACCATCACCACCATCATCATCATCAATATCATCACCACCATCACTATCACCGTCATCACCATCATCATCATCACCGTCATCATCATCATCACCGTCATCAGTAGTTTTGTAAAGGCTGTATGCCAGGCGTATTTATATTTCCTGTGACACTATTGTATACAATATGTGCTTACAGCTTCTATCTTTTTATCTTTCAGTCGTTTCATCATTAGACTACGGCCATGTTGGGGCACCGCCTTCAAGAATGTTAGTCGAACGGATCGACACGGGTACTAACAATTGTTTTTAAGCGTTATACTTGTTCTATCGACTTTGGCCGAAAAGCTAAGTTACGGAGACGTAAACAAGCCAACACCGGTCTTCAAGCGGTGGTGGTGGGGTGTAACAAACTGAGACACACACACACACACACACGACAGACTTCTTTCAGTTTCCGTCTACCAAATCCACTCACAAGGCTTTGGACGGCCCTAGGTTATAGCAGAAGACACTTGCCCAAGGTGCCACGCGGTGGGACTGAACTGGGAACCATGTGGTTTGGAAGCAAGCTTCTTACAAAACAGCCTCGTCAACTGTTTTGCAATTGCTCAGTTACAGATAACACATCACACATCATGAACTGAATCTATCTCTATTGTCCGCCATCAAACTTCCCCGACAAACGCTGCGAGGTCAAACATCATCATTACAAATCCAAAATCTGAACCTTCCTTAAAGCACAACCCACCCACGCCTTGTTGGAAAAGGCTACATTGCATATGGTTGTCCTAGGTTACCAACTCATAAGAAACAGATGCGATGGTCATGGTTGGATTGTATTTAGTCACCAGATTGTTCAGTCAAAGTTGACTGGGGTTAAACCACTTCAACCGAAGACAACCACCACCGATCAACTGAAAATTCAGCCGTAAAATTAATGCGCAAGTGGCTGAGTTCCCCACGGACATGTATTCTCTTAATGCTATTTTCAGGGAGATTCAGCGTCACACAGAATGTGACAAAACCGGCCCCTTTGGAATTACAGGTACAGCTCATTATTGCCAGCTCAGTGGACTGCAGTACCATAAAATAAAGTGTCTTGCTCAAGGACAGGACGCACCGCCAGGTATCGATCGCACAACCTTACGATCGCGAACCGAATATTCTAACCACTAATTAAGCATCACGCCTTCACTAACTGCCATTCTACGACCGTGTCAACAACAACCACCACCGCCACCATCACGATCTCGATCAATACCTCCATCACCACCTCCACCTCCACCATC
>NC_068985.1:4093892-4098669 GCF_001194135.2 Octopus bimaculoides
CGATCTGTGGTCGTGGTGGTGGTGGTTGTGGCGGTTTGGTAGTGGTATGGTGATGGTGGTGGTGGCGGTTTGGTGGTGGTATGGTGATGGTGGTGGTGGTGGTGGTGGTGATTATATTCTCGGTGGTAGTGATGTTATTGTTGATGTTGATGATGTTTATGATAGCAGTGTTAGGATCCGTGATGTTAGTGGTCACGGTAGAGGTGGTTGTGGTGGCAGCGGTGGTGGTGGTGGTGGTGATGATGGTGGTGGTAGCGTTGGTGGTAAATTGTTGTTGATGGTGATGAAGGTTAGCTTATGATGACAATGTTGGTGCGGGGCAGCGATATGGGTTCGGTATTAGCCGTAGTCCTTGTGGTGTCAACGGTTGCAAGAATTAAGAGATGGTGACATAATATCGCGGATGGTTGTTCAATCATTCCACCGGCGTGCTTTTTCACATGTAAAGGAAAACCGGAAGTCCATTACTCAACACTGGTTCATTTTCTAAGATTGGATGCGATTTGAGGGAGACCTGGCCGCTATTTTTAGCAGTTTTGCTCACTACTTAGAAACCCCAACGTTCGTCAGTATTAACGAGGTACGATAGTATGACAATCACACCGTCATCGACCAGTTTTTTCATTATAGTTTTTTCATTATAGTTTTTCATTATAGTTTTTTCATTAATTAAGGCGCAGGAGTGGCGGCGGATGTGGTGGCGTTGATGGAGGTGGTGGTGATTGGGGTGATGTTCTGTTATTATCGCGTTGTCGGTGCATTTCCCATCGAATCATGTCAGAGTGACCTGATTTATTTATAAACATATATATAAAAGAAAATTCTGTTGCACGAAACAACAAAGAATAATGAGAGGATAGAAAAGAAGAGAGCCAGAGAAGGAGGGAGAGAGAGAGCGAGAAAGAGCGAGAAAGAGACTCACAGATTGACGCAGAGAGAGACAGAGACAGAGAAAGACAGACAGACAGACGAAGGATGGGAACTAAATTAAGAAAGAGAGAGACAGAGATTGAAAGGGCATGGAGAGAAGATAGAGAGACAGGTAGAAATATGAGGATGGTGAGAGATGTTAAGTGTAAAAAGACGAGAGAGAGAGAGAGAGAGAGAGAGAGAGAGAGAGAGCGAATGAATACGGGGGAGGGGAGTGAAAAATGGTCACCCACCCTGTAGAGAACGTATGAAATACATGTAGAATTTCTTCATTTCTCAGAAGCCGACGCTTGCCGTTGTCTCTGTTCTGATGTCTTGTTCTCTCTTGCTTACCTCCAAAGCTTTGAACAACATTTTACAAACTCAGAGCAGCGGCATTATGAAGCAATCGTGGCACTCCGTCAGTTGCGACGACAAGGGTTCCAGCCGATCCGATTAACGGAATAGCCTGCTCGCGAAATTAACGTGCAAGTGGCTGAGCACTCCACAGTCACGTGTACCCTTAACGTAGTTCTCGGGGAGATTCAGTGTGACACAGAGTGTGACAAGGCTGGCCCCTTTGAATTACAGGCACAGCAGAAACAGGAAGAAAGAGTGAGAGAAAGTTATGGTGAAAGAATACAGCAGGGTTTCCCACCACCTGCTGCCATAACCTCGTGGAGCTTCAGTTGTTTTCGGTCAATAAACACTAACAACGCCCGGTCTGGGAATCTAAACCGCGATCCTGCGCCTGCGAGTCCATTGCCCTAACCACTGGGCCATTGCACCTCCACATATGAAGCAATATTTCTGATGAAATTAGAAATTTGTTACAAGGAACGCCGTTGAGCAACTGAAAGTCTTATTTGAGCAAAAGGCTTCGTTATTGGCCCTGTGTCACTACTAAGTGTCTCAAATTCACATCCCCCCCCACCTTAATAAATCTGATGATTCGTTTCATGTAGGACGGTTTGTTGGCAGCAGCGGTCGAGCATCAGACGAAATAGTTTGTAGTGTGTAATATCATCTTTCTATATTTGTGTTTCGTTTCCGGTTTTGGCGCCTTTGTTGTTCATTCTTCCGATCGATTAAGTACGAATCCAATACTGAAACTAATTCAACTGTTTGATTGAGTTTCCAATATTGGTGGTCCTTTGCTCGCACTTGACTTCCTCGCAATTGACAGCAGTATCCGTTTGAAGGCGCGTGGCTTAGTGGGTAGTGTGTTGCTCGCAAGGTCGTGGTTTCGATTCCCAGACCGGTAGAGCGTTGTGTTTTTGAGCAAAACTTTTCAGTCCATGTTACTCCGCTAAACTGTAAATGGGTAACCGTGTCACAGATTGGCGTTCTGGAGGGAGGAGATGCTTGCCTTCCCACCTAGCCAGTCGAAAAAGCGCATTGTGACAAGCGGTGTATAACAACATCCAATTTCCTGGTCGAAACAGTGTTTTAGTATTCGCACTATACACATTTGGTCTGAATTCGATTCTTGTTTCATTTAATACTCCCCTCTGAGCCTTACTGAAATTGGTTCGATATTAGCCGTAGTCCTTCTGCTATCAACGGTTGTAGGAATTAAGAGATAGTGACATAATATGGCGGCGTGCTTTTTCATATGTAAAGCAAAACCGGAAGTCCATTAATATAATGATCGTAATATCATGAGTTCGACAGTCATTCCCGCTGATGGAGTTCTTATGTCTCTTCTTAATAAAACGATATCATTGTGGTAAGTGTGGTAAATCAGCGAGATTAGCACACCGGACAAAATGCTGAGCGACATTTCGTCCGCCTTTATTCAAATACTGCCGAAGTCATTAATTTCGGGAGAGTTATATCGATTACATTCACCCCAGAGTTCGACTAGTTCTTATTTTATCGACCCAGAAATGATAAAAAGCAAAGGTGACCGCGGCGGAAATTGAACTCAGAACGTAAAGATTTACGACATGTCGATTCATATTTTGCCCAGTGTGCTCATGATTCTGCCAGCTCACCGCCTTCGAAGGAGAATAAGTACTGGGAAAAGGAAATGTTGCGAAGCGTATATTTGTTTCTTTATTGCCCACAGGGGGCTAAACATAGAGGGGACAAACTAGGACAGACAAAGTGATTACATCGACCCCAGTGCGTAACTGGTACTTATTTAATCGACCCCGAAAGGATGAAAGGCAAAGTCGACCTCGGCAGAATTTGAACTCAGAACGTAACGGCAGTCGAAAAACGTTGCGAAGCGTATAGCTTGATAACTTACATTTTCTGGTTCAAGTCCTGATAACGCTCACATTTCCTTTCATCGGTTTTTAAACGATAAAGTAACTATTCGCTGCTGTTTTTCACCAAGTGAACCCCGATTGAGTAGACCATTGAGTAAACTCATTCCAACCGTGACCTTTCTATTTTTTTAATCAAACGTAGTGTATCTAAGATTACATCATTCAATGTCTCATTCTTCTTTAAAGACGTTACTTTTTTTTATTATCTGTAAATATAAAATTCATTTTCAAGAAGAATATGGGAGAAAACAGATTATCGCTAAAAACGGATTATCCCCAAAAGATATTCATATTTTATTCCAATAAAATGGTTTAATTATTCTTCAATTTCATCGATTCTAAGGGGAGTTAGCCAAGGTCGATTTTGTCCAAAATCGCTGATTTATCTACGGAAAAGATTCCTCGACATCAGTCATATTTCCCATAATGCATCATCTTCATCACCTGTGAAGTCTGCAAGATTTAGTGTCTTTCTTACCTACGTCTCTCTTCTCTAATTTATAATTCTATCACGTCCATTATTCGGTGTGTCTGTCTTTGATTCCCCCCTCTCTCTCATACGCTCTCCAGTCTCTCTTCTCTTCTCCTTCAATGTCCAGTCGGCTATTTACATAAAATTTCCCTAGAAACAGCGGCAATCTTCGAAATACTAATCCTCTGACTTTGTCCATCTCGTCAAGAAAATACTGACCACAATTCCAATAACCAAAGTCGGCTTCTTCTTCTTCTTATTATTATTATTATCATTATTATTATTATTATCGTTATTATTATTATTATTATTATTATTATTATTATTATTATTATTATTATTATTGTTGTTGTTTTCTTTTTCCTTCTACTTCCTCATTCTTCCTCGTCCTCTTCCTTCTCCTTCTTCTTCTGCTGCTGCTGCTGTTGTTGCTACTTTCTTCACGTCCTCAGCAGATTCAAAGAAATCTAAGATGGTTTTTTTTTTCCTCTTTCATTGCCAATTTAATCAGCATTAGAAAGCAAACGACGACGTAGAAATTCCATTTTGAGGTTTCATAGTAAATGGACTGAACAGAATAATTTAAATCTCAAAGCAAAAGAACCACGATCACGGCAGAGAATGAATAATACAACCTCATGTACTTGGATATTCAAATACAGATTCCTAGTATACTAATTTAAGAAATTCCAACCAGCATAGCCAGAGAAACTTACGCTATTTCCAATATTATCTCCACGAAATCTACAGTGTTATTCAAATATATCAGGCATCATGGAATCTCGGATGATATTACCGTGTCACTCCTGGCCTTATCATAGTGATATCCCAGACTCGTTGTCAATAATTGTTAATTAGATCATTAGTTGATACCTTTCGTCCACGTACATGATTATGTGTGTATGCGTCATTGTTCAGTTTTATTTCAAAATTTCTTCCCAACAGAGAAAGAGCCGGTTTCTAACCTAGATTCAAGGCTCCTTCATTAGAATTTCAACATCAACAACAGGATATATTTGTGTGTATGTATGTATGTATGTATGTATGTATATGACCGACGTATGGAGAAATAAGATATCCAACAAGGATAGATATATATATATATATATATATATATATA
>NC_068985.1:4098736-4105599 GCF_001194135.2 Octopus bimaculoides
TAGTCGAGTAGTCTAAGAGACGGCGTAATGCAAGGGTTATTGCCAGGCACATTCGGTCTGATGTTGAACTTTCAGTTGTTATGAAATTCGCGCAAAAGTACGGGCAACATTAGAAAGACCGAAATGAGGAGAAACAACCTAAGTTCAGACGTGTATTCTAATTCATCTGAAGTCGACATTGCTTTCCATCCTTTTGGGGGTCGATGTAATCGACTTAAACCCTTCTCCGAAATTGCTGGCCTTGTGTCAATATTGGAAACTATTATTATTGTCATTGTTGTTGCTGCTGCTGTTGCTGCTGCAGCTGTCGTTATCACCATCACCAACATCATTCTGACAGAGTGTTTTATTCTCATATAGACAAGGGGGCGGTGTGTGTGTTTATGGGGGTGGGGAGTGATGAAGTTCTGCTCAAATCAGGCAAATGGGACATGATGAAGAAAGGTAGAGTTTAGAAAAAAAAATAGTTTCGTCTGTTATCATCAGAACTCCGTATATTTCCGCTAGTAAAATCATATTCAATTATTGAAAAGTTTCGGAGAAGAAAATCGATATTAAAGACTTCAATGATAACGTTTTTTTTTTGTTTTTGTTTTTTTTTTATGTTTCTTGTTTTACTGTTTAAAACACTTTCGGACTCAAGAAAATGAAGTCAGAAAAATTAGGAATATTTTCACAGAGACAAAGCACAAGATTAGTGTCACGTCGCTTCTTTCCCTCAGTGGTCCTCAACCGACTTTGGCTCGTGGGCCATTCTGATTCCTGCTTTTCTCTACTGCGCCCTCACAACCAGTCACTCGATGATTTCAAAATCCGATTATTCTTTGAGAATTAAATATTATTAGAAATTGGATCTAAAAAGAAAAATCGAAGTGTTTTGTGTATTTACTCTTTTACTTGTTTCAGTCACTTGACTGCGGCCATGCTGGAGCACCGCCTTTAGTCGGGTAAATCGACTCCAGAGCTTATTCTTTGTAAGCTTAGTACTTATTTTATCGTCACTTATGCTGAACCGCTAAGTTACGGGGACGTAAACACACCAGCATCAGTTGTCTATCAATGTTTGGTGGGGGGACAAACACAAACACACAAACATATACACACACATGCGCACACACACACACACACACATATATATATATACGACGGGCTTCTTCCAGTTTCCGTCTACTAAATCCCTTCACAAGGCTTTGGTCGGCTCGAGGCTATATAGAAGACACTTGCCCACGGTGCCACACAGTGGGACTGAACCCGGGACCATGTGGTTGGTAAGCAAGCTACTTACCACACACCCACTCCTGCACCTATTGTAAAAATATAACTAATTTATTGCAGATAAACTTTTAAAAAATCATGTATGAACTCCACAAGGGCGTTATGGACCCCCAAAGGACATATGAACCATCAAGGGACGTATGAACCCCGGTTGAGAACTGTCATTTCAATTTTATTTTTGTGGGTTTGCGTGAGTGTGTATATAGAGTGTTCAAAACGTTTCTCCGCAGTAAGTATTTTATTGCAAAATAAATATAAGATGGTATAAGACTACAAAAGAATATATTAGACTTTATAAGACTTTAAAAAACTTTATAAGAAGTTTTGAAAGCGTCATCCTTCATTTTCAATACATAAGTTAAGTCTTCTGCAGATGTTTTGAAATACAACTTGCAGAGTCTGACTCAGGTTGAAAAAATTCATTGCGGAGAGACTTTTTGAACACCCTGCATATGTATGCGTGTGTTTGAGAGAGAGAGTGAGAGAGAGAGAGAGAGAGTATGTGTGTATGTGTGCATTTTTACGCGTTTGCGTGTGTTCGTATCTGTGAATATGCATGAATTCCTCAGTTTTTTGTCGTTGCTTTCAAACACAATCAGCCATTAATTTTTATCAGAATTCCATTGCACCGTCGTTATCATTCCACTTGGACATATTCTGTAGAACAACATTAGACGATATTTGGATGATTATATTTTTTATTGCTTTGCTGTAATGAATGTTATATTATATTAATAGTTCATTTTTAGCCATAAGCTAGCGATAAATGTCCATAGAACCAGTTCTACCAAAATTACGAATGAACACATAAATAGGGCCCGGACAGGATAAAAACTGAACATAATTCGCTTAAAAGATATGGAAGCCTCTAGTACATATTATACTGGTTAAGACTCTCCCTCGTTAATATTTTTCCGGTGAATATGTAACATTATTTAGGTAATAAACCAATTATTGCTCTTACAGATCAAATATAATCGTATGTGCTTATATACAATTACATAGATACAAACACACACACACACACACACATTTACACACACACACACACACACACACACACACACACACATTTACACACACACACACACACACACACACAGACACACATGCACTCATACAGTCTAGAAAAATGTTTGGTACTATTTATTCACTATACACATGTTTAATTTGAAAATAGGAATCACAAAATTGTACATGTTAAATAAACACCTTAAAAAATTTCCTATTATATATCTGAGGCGGTGCTGCAGCATGTCCGCAGTCACATGACTGAAATAAGTAAAAATAAAGTAAAAGAATATTAGAAATTCTTCAGACAGAGAATCAAAGGATAATTTCTATTAGCAAATGAAAGATATGCAATGGTGAATAAATAATACCGAATAATTTTCCGGATTCTTGTTTTGTTATATAATATAACTCTACAAACAATATTTCCGCAAATTACAATTCTGACATCAATACAACAACGACAGGTTACAATGCTGGAATAAGCAGAATGGACTTCAAGAGGACACAGCTTGGATTTCTTCCCTCCTTACATTCACACACACACAAATATATGCATCCTCACAAATATACACAATCGCGCGTGCGCACAGATACACAGTGATATATATATATATATATATATATATATATATATATATATATCAAATTAAGGCGAAGAGAAAACACATTCAAAGGCCGACGTATATATTCATTCAATCCATATTAACGAAATTCTCCATGGTATACAAGGTACATACATAGATGCATTCATCTATATGATATATAAAAATTTCTAAGGATTTATAAATACATACATATGCATTAAAATTTATAAATATATAAAAATTCATACACATATAAAAATTTACAAATACATGAAAATTCATAAATATAAATATATAAAAAGTGTAAGTCCATAAATGTACTTGTGAAGTCCGAATGAAGAGGATGATAAAGCGGATGTAAAATGATTCATATATATATATATATATATATATATATATATATATATATATATACAGGAAGAGAGAGAAAAAGAGAGAGAAAGAGAGAGAAAGAGACATAAACACACAGTAATGCACACATACATGCATTCTTGAACAAGTCTTGAGTCTTGACTAAACAAAACAGGAGCCCTGTCAGTATGTTAGTTTTAATTTTACGAACGACGAAACTTATATTAAATCCCAACGCAACATGCAAACATATAGACTTACATGAATACATAGAGGGAGACAAATAGAGAATGCTGGTGTTATGGAGTATATAAATAAGATCAACACAGGGAATACTGTTGGAACATTCTATCAAAACTTGTGCCCCGTGCTAAACGTAATAGATCTGACAGAGCCATTAGGAAGAGAAAATGAAACGCATGTTGAGCCAGAGAGGTAAGATGTACGGCAGTTGTGAACATCTCCTCCACGATCCGTAAGAAAGAGATTAATAATGGAGAATCGCTTTGAAATGTGCAGTTTCTGTTTACTTGATTAGGAATTCAATCAATACCAATAGAGTTCCTGGCTATTTTCGTTAATGTTGAATCTGGTAAAGATTTTTCCGACAAATAAAGTGACCAAATAATGCGCTCTTTAAAAATTCAATCTCCAAAGTGGAAGAGAAAAGGTATATATATATATATATATATATATATATATAACTTTTGATGTGGTTCAACATGTAACTTTTGTAGCAGTTGTTATCCAAATTCCTGCCACGGAATTTTATTTCCTTCGTTGGAGAGAAAGACCAACTGCGGAGGAAAAATTAAAATAAACAAAGAGAAGTATAAAAAACGTTGAGTGTTCATTTTGTAGAAACACACCGTCGGTTGCTTCGATGAAGGTTCCTGCTGATACGATCAACGGAACAGCTTGCACGTGAAATTAATGTGCAAGTGGTTGAGCACTCCACAGACACGTGTACTCCTAACGATGTTCTCAGGGAGATTAAGCGTGACACAGAGTATGACATGGCTGACCTCTTTGAAATACAGGTACAACTTATTTTTGCCAGCCGAGTGGACTGAAGTAACGTGAAATAAAGTGTCTGAAATAAAGGACACAACGCTTCACCGGGAATTGAACTCACGACCTTACAATCGTGAGTCGAATGCTCTAGCCAGTAAGCCACGCGCTTTCAAGTTCATTTCGTAGAGAGTTTCAAAAGAAATCTAAATGGAAATAAGTATGCCGTGAGAAGAGAAAATGATTTTGGTCTCAAATTCTGGCACAAGGCCAGCAGGTTTGCGGGAGGAACGAAGTCATTACCATTAACCCCAGTACTCGTCTGGTACTTATTTTATCAACCCGAAAAGGATGAAGAGGTAAGATCGACCTCGTGTGAAATTTGAACTCAAAAGAATTTTTGCACAAAGTACATCGACCCCAGTTCTCAGCTCGCAGTTACTTTATCAGTCCCAAAACAATGAAAGGTAAAGTCGACATTGGTGGAATTTGAACACAAACGGTCAAATTCCGAACGAAATGCTGATAAGCATTTCATCCGGAATGCTAACGATTCTGCCATCTACCCACCCCACCCCACTAAGAGAAAGAAAATAAGATTAATCATTTATCATTGAATAAGAGTATTTTTATTCTTTCAGCAAGTACTAATGTCATATCTGGATATATCTGAACTTAGTAGACCTCCGCGAGCAAAGATCAGACTTCCCCGTGCAAATCCGAGGCAGTAATAATAGAGAAAGAAGAGTCAAAGGTCCTTCCCAAACCATAGGCTCATAAGACTGGTTTCCCGGATTCTGTGGCGTATATATTCGCCTTGGATGGGACGCAAGTCCGTCGCAGAATAGAGAGATAGGAGAATAAGTAAATACATAAGCAATAATGTACAATCAGAACCGTAGGAAATCGGAATTTAGTATACACAGCATTAATTTGTGTGCTTAAAAAGCTGTACAAATTTATTGCCACTTTAAACAGTCTTAGAACATAGCCATTCATTGTATTTTCTCCATGGCAAAATACAGTGTACTGCTTCCTTACGGGCCCGAATCTGCCTCGAACAGGTTTGAACTGGTAAACAGTTTGTATTTATACACACCACTACTTAGCGTTACCACCGCGTATAGATATGTTAATATTAGTCAAATAGTCATCTTACATTTTCCAAAGCAGTTATTACGGAGGCGTAAAACATTGTCTATGCACTCACAGTATGTTTTGCTGAAAGACGGTTGCTTTAGAGATTTCACTTTTCATTTCTCATTCTCATAAATCATCTAACAATGCGCGATTTAAAAAATTTTCAGGATGTATATTTCCATTGCCATGTCAAACCCAATTCGAATTTATTCTTTCAAGCTTTCCATATACATTAACCACTGAACTTTGTCCTGTAAATTTGTGTGTATCTTCAATTTCAGGAAACATAACCAATATCGCCATTTTCAGTAATGACGCCACGCTGTGTGCATTCACAAAATGAAGACAACGTAGCGTCATAACTTGGAAAGAAAGACTGGGAGGGGGGAAATACCAAAGGTCGCCTGCAGCATTAAGAGTTATTCATAAAGTGAGTTCCATATTTGCAAGTAAGCCGAGACATACAGATATTATTAACAGTAAATGATTTAATGATGGAAACAATGGCTTTCTAATTGACTAGCTCAGTTTTAAAAACAAATGCAACGAGTATGAAATTCTAATTAAAGTCAGATATGTAAAAACACTTGACCAAGTGGTTAGAGGTGTTCTACACGCGATCGCCAGACCGTAAGTTCGATTCCTAAAACGAGCGACGTGTTGGATTCTTGAACAAAACACTTCACGTTACTTTAGTGCTGTGTGGGGATCGGCCTGTCAAAGAATAGAGCCAACTGCGTGCCGTAAAAGGCGATTAAAAGTGGTTGCAAAGAGTTTGCATCCCAACTTCATAAAGCCGTCACCAGCAACGACAACCCCAATATTCCCATGGAATGGAGGGTCGTCGGCTGGTTAACGCAGAGGGCATCGTCTGCCAGGGTTCGTAGGGTATCACCAACAAATGGTGGATGCAGCGACGCGCTGTTAGAGCATATGTCTCCATACTACAACTACTACTAAAGCCAAATATTTAAAAAGAACTGTACACATATGTATAAATATGCTAAACTTATATGGATATGTATGTTTACATTTAGAAACCGATATCAAAGTTGATTTTAGAAGACTAGGCTGTATAATACATACAAAGATACACAAACATACAGCAAATAAGCGTATACCTAACACGCACAAAATGAAATATATATATGTTGGTGCGAACGGTGAGCTCGCAGAATCATTAACACGCCGGGGAAAATGCTTAGTGGCATTCAACGTAATCGACTAATCCCATCTCCTGAAATTACTGGCTTTGTGCCAAAATCTGAAACCATTGCTGCAATATGGACCTTAAATCTTAAACTGAAACTCGTTGTTTCGTCAAAGCATAACGTATATGCTAATTAGACCCATGACCCATTATTCTCCTTCACCTTTCGATGCTCACCCAGAAACAATAAATTCAGCTCTAAGAATCAATACATCAAGGGTATGTAATATGGCCTGCATCACAATGTCTGAGGTGCAACGGCATAACCGAATATATAT
>NC_068985.1:4105831-4106681 GCF_001194135.2 Octopus bimaculoides
TGTGTGTGTGTGTGTGTGTATCTTTGATTTTTTACTTGTTCGAGTCATTAGTGTGCAGCCACGCTGGGGCACTGCTTTCAGGATTTTTAATCGAACGAACCGGTCCCAGTACTTATCGTTTTTCTTTAGACCCTGGTTGTTCTATCGCTCACTTTTACCGAACCGCCACTTTACAGGAACATAAACAAGCCACAGCAATTCTCAAGCGGGGGGGGGGGGCGCAATCACAGATCAAGAAAGACACGTACGAGGCTTTGGTCGGCCAAGATGTCGCGCTGTGGGAATGAACTCGGAACCATGTGGTTGAGAAGGAAAATTCTTACAACACAGCCACGCCTGCACCTATATACATATATACATCCATATGCGAGCGTGTGTCTGCGTGTGTGCGTGTGTGTGTGCGCGCGGGTATATGTGCATGTGTGTGAAATATTTAAGTAGACAGATATATAAGTGCATATGCATATATATCGAGATACACACACACACACTCACACACAAACACACTCACACACTCACCCACGCACGCACGCAGCTATGACGTGTATAAAGAAACTTAAGACGTGAGTAAATGAAGAACTAAAAAAAGATGAGAGACAAGCAAAGGGTTGTCCTAAATCAGATTTGCTTAGTTTCTATATTTTTGCAAGAAGATACAAAATTCCTGTCGAAACAAATTTAAAATTTCCTATTTCTGAAATTAATATTTATAAATAGAAAAGTGTTTTCTATCTTATTTCACTTCTTCGTTTCTGATGTTCTGGCTTATCGCTAACACATCAACAATTTGGATTTTCATATGAATACGTATCTATCTATCTATCTATCTATCTATATATATATATATATA
>NC_068985.1:4107844-4108157 GCF_001194135.2 Octopus bimaculoides
GTATATTTTCGCCTGGATATTTTCTACGTAACACTCAATTAAGGTAAATTAAGATGTTCTCTGTTTAGTTTATGTCTTGTATTATCCATACATAAATCTCCCGAAGGAGTTCTTCCCGAATTAAACACTTAACGATTTCTTGTAAACCTCACCAGATGGTCTTATAGCCTTGGTTAGAGAACCACTCATTGTTGTGTATCTCTTCAATTTGAATGCCACTCATATACATAACCACACGCATACATACACATAGATAGCTATACATATCTTTATATATATATATATATATATATATATATATATATATATATAT
>NC_068985.1:4109135-4113908 GCF_001194135.2 Octopus bimaculoides
ATATATATATATATATATATATATATATATATATACATATATATACATACATACGTAAATATGTATATGTGAATCTGTATAGATATTCATATATCCATACATATACATACGTAGGTTTATATATTTATATGTACATACATACATATATATACTTATGCAGACACACTCACACAGGTGTATGTACATATAAATATATAAATATATACAGAAATATATAAATACATACAAGAAGATACGTCCATACAGTCTCTCATATCTACATATATACATACACGCGTACATGAAAACCTATATATATACGTGCAAACAAATATACATTCTTGCATATATACACACAAAGAAATACATTTGTCTGTAATGGTGTTCTCTGGAGAAAATACAGGATGATGGAGAAAGTGGAAAGTGTGTGCGAGATTAGAGAAAAGTGGAGGTTAGTTTTAAATTTGATTTACTTAGCTTTTACTTAGAAAGGCTATATACAATTTCTACCTAATCAAATTTTACATTTCCTATTTCTAGAATATATGATTTTAAACTCAACTGTTTTTACGATTTATTTCAGGTTTTCCTTGTTTTTCTACAGTTAGCTTTCCTTTTCACTTGTTCCTGTATTTATGTATAGATAGTGGATAGGAGGCTTACGTATGTATTTTGTGCATTCATACTTATTATATATATACACACACACACACACACACACACACACACACACACACACACATATATATATATATATATATATATATATATATATATATATATATATATATATACATGGTATGTTTTCATGAAGGTCTAGGTTTTGTATTATTTCTTTATGTGGAACAGAAATAAAGAGACCCTTGATACACCACTTGCCGGTTTGCTCGACTGATTTTCCATGTTCAACAATCAAATACGAACACTTCTTCAGGCAAACTTTCATTTCTGTGGCAATTGCAAAGCTGATATTAGTTCTACCTTTTTTATATTCATTTATGTATTTTATGTATTTAGCATTGTTAATACTTTTAACATTGATCTTCGCCAAAAATGAAGGCAAAACCTCAGTTTTTCTAGCAGTTGTAGACCCTAGCATGAATCTATTTTATTTTTGTAAAAGAAATGCTAATGGATCTATTGTTAAATTAAACATAAGGACAAAAACGGAATATTCCAATGAGATAGTCTTATCTCATTGGAATATTCCTTTTGGAATATTTACAACATCGGAGAATATTGTTCCGATCTCAGTCATAAACTTCAGGCTTGCCCCTTTGGTCTTTGTGGGCCACTCAAAGGCAACGACAAAGGTGGCAGATATTTTGCCTAATGCATGATCTCCAGCAACCCTGAGTGAGAAACAGAGGCGTATGCTGTCATATATTGAAGCCAGCTTATCACAAGATATCTGCAGCTTTGTTTATCAAAAGTTCTTCGGATCATCTCCACACCTTCTTCCTAACTATCACTCATGAATCGCTATGATTTTGGATTCACAATGATCATGGCGGAATTGGTTTAGACTCATGTGTAAGACTTGTACATTCTACAGTCGTCCCTTTCGCGCAGCTTACATGTGGAGTTATGCCGGAGTTTACAGACCTTGTAAAATGCTTCTCTGCATTAGCTCTTATATCTGTTATGGCAGATTTTGACCAATTCTCGGTGCTTTGAAAAGATCGACGATCATCAAGATTGGTGAGATAATATTTGCTGGCTGTGATTGCCTCATTTCTCTTTTCTTTTTTTTATTTGTTTAAAAAAAAATGTTTCTTGCCGATGCTGTAAAAATATTGGGTGATATTCGCCCAAGTACTTTTTAACCGCTTCATACGTCAGATAGAAGTTTCATCTCAGGCTTATAACTCGCTAGACACCAACCTGGTATCTATCTTCACAGTAAAAGCTAGACTAATGAACGTTGTCAAAACAAAACTTCTCTTACCCAGTTTATGCTACGTTCACACATGTTTAGTGTCTCAGTTATAACATTGCAATTTACTTATACATTTTCACAGCGAGATGTCCTTTCACTGTGATTTTCCAAACGTTTATTTGTCCCACGCATCATTTTTGCAGTTCAAGGTTTGTAGATATATAGTAAGGCAGATTATAAGTCCATAGTTTTTTGGCTTTGCTTTTTATTAAATCTCAGGCTTTCCCAGTCAATGAGCCAGTCAGATAATGTCTAGTTCTCCTTCAGTATCTGATTATGTCGCGTTATGAATATTTTTAAAACTGGGAGTGATGCACACACACTGACGCACACGCATGCGCACAAACAAACAAAATGAAAGAACGCAGTTCCGATGACAGAGTCAACGACTTGAAAATGTTGTAAGATGCAACGAAAATTTTAGTAAAAATATGTGGCCAATGGGGCCACCTCAATGAAAACACAAATAGTGAGCGGTGTTCCACAGGGCACTGTCTTGGGACCACTGGTTTTCATAGTGGCCCTCTCAGATATGCTTTCAACTGCCCGGATAGCCACCCTTGCTAGCTATGCAGACGATACGAAAGTCTCGCAGCAAAAATAGAACCTCAGCGATGTTGCGCATCTGCAGGAGGAGTTGGACTCAATTTACAAATGGGTTGAGGATAATAATATGCAGTTTAATGCTGAAAAATTCCAAGCCCTGCGCTACCAGTGTCCAAACTGAGTATGAAATTTACAGGGTACACTGATCCGCAGGGACTTTCAATCCCAGAGCCTAAATCAGTGAGGGACCTGGATATCGACATGAGTGATGATACCTCTTTTCAAGTGCACATTACCAGGATGGCGACAAAGTGCAGACAATTGATTGGATGGATCCCGAGAACATTCAGAACCAGAGATAAAGAAACCATGATGGTCCTCCGGAGGACATTCGTCCTCAGCTGCCTGGATTACTGCTCCCAGTTATAGTCACCCAACAGTGTAAAATTAACAGTAGACCTTGAAGCAATCCAGCGAAGCTTCACAAACAAGATCGTCTCTTTGCAGCACCTCAGCAACTGGGAGAAGCTGAAACAGATAAGACTCTACTCCCTGGAGTGAAGGCGGGAGAGGTATGCGGTAATATACATCTGGAAGATCCTGGAAGGAATTGTGCCAAATTTTGGTATTGAAACCTACACCAATGCCAGAACGGGACGACACTACATAGTGCCAAAGATCCCAGCAATGCCATCGCGGTTCAGGACCAGTTACTGCAACAGCCTGGTTTTCAGGGGCCCACAGCTTTTTAATATTCTCCCAAAGAGCCTGAGGAACCAGCACAAAGTAGATGTAGGTGTTTTTAAATCAAGGCTGGACCTCTTCCTGCCGAGATTCACATATTAACCTACCTCACGGCAAGAGGTACAAATTAGGGTAGCTACATCAAACTCCATTCTTCACTTAGTGCCACATATTAGAGGAGGCTCTCAGCAGTAACAGTGTAGCAAAACGGTGGTGCTCCAGTATGGCCACAGCTCTGAGCAGAAACTACAAAATAAATGTAAATGAGTGAAAATCGGACCGGTGAGTGTGTCAAATTAATAAGGCACTAAAAGAGAATAAGATGTTTCTGTTTTTAGGGCCTTTAATTATTTTTATCGTTTCCAGTCTTTCTAGTCGGAATAAGATTCCTCAGAAAATCCTTTACGAATTGGGTTCGGTTTGTTCACCGCTCTCATCGATTGTAATTCCTATCGATTCCTTCCCATGATTTCACTACTTACCGTACGTTCCACACTGATTTCCCTTTTATTCTAACCTAGTTTCTTGATAAAATCATTTTTCAGTTCCATTCAAATTCTTTGATCTCTTGAAAGAATCGCTACAAATTGTTATACCGAAGGATTATTCTCAATTTAGCGAGGGAATTTTTTTCAGGTGTGTTTTCATTTTAAGTACTTTTATTTATTTATTTATTTATTTTTGTAGTATTTACCTCTGTTGTTTTTCTTCTTCGAATTGTGTCTTTTCAATATAAATTTCATCAACATTTTATTTTCTATTTTTCCGCTGTGCTTCGTTACTTTTGCTTGTTTTTCATGGTGTTTGTTTATGCTTTGAAATCCTTGTTTGAGCAGATATGAGGGAGAACACACTTTCCATTTTCACTAAGGTAGTTGCAGCAGATATCATTTCATTTAATCTACAGATATTGTTACATTTACATTTCGTGTGTATGGTGGGGGTGTCATTTTATTCAGTCTACCTTGGTCAAGTTTGTGTTCTTTTTTTTTATGGATTATTCTATTTCATAGCAAACTCTGATTTTTTTAGGTGGAAGTCATGTTGGTCCATAGTAACATTTTTTATATCCAACTTTACATTATTATATTCATTGATTTACATCTTAGCTATTTCCATATCTTCGTTTGTATTATTCCGGATTAGTTTTACTTGGTCAGTTTTTGAAAAGAGTTTCACGTAATGGGTTTGTATTTGTGTCTTGTATACATACATACACATACATATATATATGTGTGTGTGTGTGTGTGTGTGTGTGTGTATTAATATATATTAATCTGTATATATAACTGTGTATTTATAGTTGATATAAAAGAAATATTCGAATAAAAAATTGATCTTAGGGTAATTAGAAAGATAGATAGAGAGAGAGAGACGGGGGCAGGAGAGACTATGACAGAGGCAGACAGACAGACAGATGGAGAGGTAGGTAGGTAAGTGGGTACGTAGGTAGATAGATAGATAGATAGATAGATAGATAGATAGATAGATAGATACATTTCTTTTATTAGCCACACAGGGCTCAACGAAGATGGGACAAATACAATGTAGAGCTTTTCTTTTTG
>NC_068985.1:4114945-4115797 GCF_001194135.2 Octopus bimaculoides
CACACCTGTTCACCGTTGTCTATGTAGAGCCGGAGATGTCGCAGTCTCAGCGCGTGTCTGCGCATCATCAACCACGGCATGCCCAGTCCTCCTTAGACAGATAGATAGATAGATAGATAGATAGATAGATAGATAGATAGATAGATAGATAGATAGATAGATCAAAGGGTTTGAGACATCACTGATGTACATGAATATAAATACTTGTTCTGCTCCAAACTTCGCGTTTTCTTCATACACACAATTAGCTACCGCCATAGACGTAATACGGCGTTAAGACTTGGGTCAGAGCTTCTCAATATTTAGAGACGATGTGATAATAGCGCTACCCATGAGTAAACATAGGTATTAAGTTAGAAGCATTGAACACAGAATGGTAATAACCATTAATCACACACGTCTGTTCAAAGATTAACCAACGAATTTCATGCGTACGTCTTTATCGACTTGATTTGGCGGAGTAGTTGAGTGCGAGCGCACACAATTGTGTGTGTGTATATCTGCGTGTGTGCATGTGTGTACGCGAGTACATGTGTGCGTGGTATTTTAATACTTGGTTATAAGAGTAGTGTGTTCATGTTTATCAAAAAGATAAAAGGCAATGCTTGAGAAAGATATACGCAGACACACAGACACACGCACACACACACTTATATGTAGATATGTATGTTTGTGTAAGCACGTATGAATATGTTACATCTTAAACGTGTTTGCATATACATATACGTATCTTCATATATATATACATACATATATATATATATACACATACATACATGCATATGTATATATATATATATATATATATATATATATACACACATATATACATGCATATATATACATATATAT
>NC_068985.1:4116517-4118820 GCF_001194135.2 Octopus bimaculoides
TATATATATATATATATATATATATATATATATGAATACGTGTGGATATATATATATATGTGTGTGTGTGTATATATATATATGTATGTATATATACATGTATAGAAATATGTGCATTTATATATATAAATATAGGTGTATATATGTATATATCATTTGAATAAAATTACAACATTGTCTGATTTTCACATTCTTTATTACTGTATAAATTTTTTTTTTACAAAGTGGAAGTGTGTTAAACAAAAGGAAGGAAGAAGTCAGTCATTTTTACAGTGGTCAAAGACTCAACTCAACTGTCAGTCAATACATTTTGAAATCTGATGATTAATACGAACGTATAAGAGCGCTAATTGAGCTTTATGGACATTACTAAATATTTTTTTACGTTTAACACACTTCAACATTGTAATTTTTTTGTTAAATACAATAATAAAAACGTGAAAACCAGACTTTATTTTTATTCAACTGATATATTTTTCTATACACAATTACACAAATCACAAATTCGGAATATATATATATATATATATATATGTTATATACTGACATCTATACATGTGTATTCCTTTATATGTGCGTGTATTTGTATGGATATTATATATATATATATATATATATATATATATATATATATATATATATATATATATAGTTAAAAAAAACAATAACAAAAAAACAAAAAACAACAAAGTGAAGACGTGATATGGACAGTATTATTGGACGCTCAGGAAAGGAAAGAGAGAGTGTATGACGTTTCGGGCGTAGCCCTTCGTCGGAAAGATGGAAAGTTCGGAGAATGGAAGAACGGAGAAAGAGGAAAATGGTACCGATGCCCACGAGGTTATATATATATATGACCGCGTGTGCATCATTGGCGATTTTGTTTCTCTGTCTTCCCTTCTTTGGACTTTTCCTATCTTTCTGATGAAGAGCTCTGCTCGAAACGTTAAATCCACTTTTTTTTCTTTCCTTTCCTGAGCGTCCAATAACACTGTAATTATTCGACGTCCTCGCGTTGTTGTTTTTTCTTGATTGTTCATGTTTGAATCGACTATACATATATATTATATATATATATGAGACTGAAATCCGGTAGTAGTCGTCAACAAGGTTACCTCTAGGGAAACGCAAATAATGAGTGGTCTCCCACAGTGCACTGTCTTGGCGGCCAGTTCTATTCGTGGTGGATTTCTCAGACAAGCTCTTAGATACTTAGATAGCCTCCCTTGCTAGCTATGTATATGATACAAAAGTCTGTCAGAGGATACACTTACAATAGATTTGGAAGCAATATGTTAGTGGGCTGAGGACAATAACATGAAGTTTAATGCTGGAAAATCCCAAGCCCTGCGCTACCAACACACGAAGCCGAATGAAAAGCAAACAGAATATACTGACCCAGAATCAAATTGACATAAGTAATGGTGCATCTTTCTGGGTGCATATTACTAAGTCTGCAATAAAATAAAGACAGTTAGCCGGATATATCCTTAGAACATTCAAAATGAAAAAAAACAGAAAACTATGAGAGTTCTCTGGACGACATACGTCTTTAGGGTTTTAGACTACTGCTCCTAACAATGGTCAGCACGCAGTGGAAAACTAACGGCGGAACTCGATGCAATTTAGCGAAGCTAGAGAAAGAAGACCGTCTCAATGCGACATTGACTAAAAATGTTAAGACTAATCCTTTGAACAGAGGCAGGAAAAGTATGCAGTAATATACATCTGAATAATCCTAGAACTTGTACAAAATTTTGGTGTTGAAAGTTACACCAACAACTGAACGGGACGACACGGCATAGTACTAAAAATACCGACATTCTATCACGATACAGGATCAGATACAGCAACAGCTTGGGTTTCAAGGATCCACAGCTTTTTCAATACCCCCCCCCCCCATGAGTCTGAGAGATCTACACGGGGTGGATGTAGGCGTATTCAAGACAAAACTGGATCTTCGCCAGTCAAAAGTTCCGGATGAACCTGCCTCGCGGCAAGAAACGCAGATGAAATCAAGAACCACACACTCCCTCATTCACCAAGAATAAGAGAGTAAAAGAATAAAAGAATAAAAGAATTAAGGAATGAAAGAATAGACCATGTTCGTCATTTCTATGCCACAATTTTAGTTCAGGTTTCAGTTTTTTAGACGTATGCAAACAGTGTTTGCATGCATAAATGTGCTATTATGGTCGATATATCCTAACATATATACATTCATACATACACACATACACACATGCATATATATATATATATATATATATATATATATATATATATATATATATATATATATA
>NC_068985.1:4119200-4120884 GCF_001194135.2 Octopus bimaculoides
TATATATATATACACATATATATATGCGTGTGTATGTATTTATATAGATATATGTGCGTGTGTGTGTGTATGTGTGTGTGTGTGTGTGTGTGTGTGTGTGTGTGTGTGTGTGTGTGTTTGTGTTTGTGTATTGAATGTATTCCAACAGAGAGAACTTACACACATTATGCAGTCTCTATGCAGACGTTTCTCTACGAAGCAATGTCTAACGCATGAATATATTTAATATTCCTCATTCATAATACATAATTTCTTTCCTACGGAGTCCATTCAACTGGAAATATATAATCTACATTATTATCTCTGATAGTAATCTTCTTAAATACACTTCTGCTTCTAGCATTATCTCTACTCTATTACCGGAGCATTCTGCTACAGCAATGACCAGATCACTTTACTCAGTTCAACCAGATTAGGGCCAGTGTTCAGCGATTTTGTTTTTTTTTAACATTGTCTGAGTGTAAGATAACATTTCTGATTTAATCTTATCTTGGATTGCTGAATTCGGATCAGTGATATCAAGGAGAAATAGGAAAATAAATTATACATGGAAAAAGCTACATTACACATATTCTGCTGCGTGCTCATTGTATATATATCCGCATATAAATATACAGATCCTGCTTGTATATATGTATATAGGTATATGTAAGTATGTATGTATGTATGTATGTATGTATGTATGTATGTATTGTATGTGTGTCTGTGTGTGCGTTTGTAAGTATTTATGTACACCAAATCTTAGTAAGATCATTGAATTGATTCGCAGCACTTGCAACCTACTCTGAAATGTCTCAAACAGATTCCGCAAATGGCAAAAATAGGCTTTGGAACGTCAGGGGAACGGGTCTGCCTTGGCAGGTGTGTCAGTGTGTCACAGGCTGAGCCCGGTCGTCATCCTGCCACTGTGGTAATCTTAGTGACATTTTTGTGTGCACAAATTGTGACAGGCCATGCCTTTCTTTTGCTGGGCTCAAATCTCATATGCGGACCCATGAAAAACTAACCTCCACCAACTATTCTGCCTAAATATCTCTGCCCACCTTTCAATGCCGTGTATGCCATAAGGTCTGCAAATCTAATGGAGGTCTCAAAAGACATTTTAAGATCAACAAAGCCACATCAGACGCCATGATAAATCTAAGGTACAAGAGGGGGTCAGATTCTGCATAAGAAGTAGACAACCACTATGTATGTATGTAGGTCTTTACGTATGTATGTATGTAAACTGCATTCCATATGTCGTGGCTCACCTGGATACAATGTAAAAAGTTAAACGACTGGGATATTCGTCTTGAGAAGACATGAACACATAGACGTGTGGTATGAAAAAACATAAAAGAATAGCTACAGAACACGAAAGTGGTCCGGCATCAGACAAATGTATAAGATTTCATCGAAGTACCATTCTTTCGCTGATTGCGAAGAAGTATAGACACCGGTCATTCCACTGTAAGTGGTACGAAACTCTCACATATATATATATGAAGAGATAGTTTTTCGAATGCAGAGTTGCCATCAGAACAGCAGAAATACTGCATAAAACATCATCTGCTTATTTATCTTGTACAATACACATTTCGATACTCCTTAATAAAAAAAAACAAATATTTGTTTGTTTACATTTTACACATAGTTGTTATATATATATATATATATATATATATATATATATATATATATA
>NC_068985.1:4121134-4123312 GCF_001194135.2 Octopus bimaculoides
CTCTCTCTCTCTCTCTCTCTCTCTCTCGCTCTCTCTCTATCTATCTATCTATCTATCTATCTCTCTTTATCTATCTATCTATCTCTTTCCTCTACTAATAAATTAACACTCTCAACGCCATCAAACCGTTTCAAGTTGAAACTTTCAACAGACACACAGTGAAGCGTGTACAGACGTATCGACGAACATACAAACACTTAATACACCAGCAGCAAACCGTTTCAAACACTACAAAGACTGAGAAATCTAGAAATACAACAACCAATCACATCTCGTCTTTTCAATCAAATAAACATCAGTGAAATTTATAAATGCCACGCAAACAGAGACAAAGAGACATTCGCCTATTGCTTCAAACAGACACGCGAAAGTAGACATTTACTCCAAAAGAAAAACTGTCCAAACAAACTCAGAATCGCAGAAACAAACCAATATAAAAATTTAATTAGAATACAAGTCTTTTTTTCATTGAATAATTTGATGCTATAAGGAATGGCTTACATCCATTGTCATTTAAAATTCCACGTATGTGGGTGGAATATATAACGCAACCCATATACCCGGAAGAGACTTGGTATTGCAAAAGACAAAGAAAAACGTTGCAAAATATAGTGATTATGGAATTTTTTATATATGTATGTATATATATGTGCCTTTGTGTATGCGCATGTATATGTGTGTGTGTGTGTGTACACATACCTACATGTATATATGTACGTATATGTATGTTGTATACACACATGCATATATGTATGTATATGTATATGTATATTGTATACACACATGTATATATGTATGTATATGTATATTGTATACATATAGTGTAGGTATACATGTATATTTTATAAGTGGAGGCGCAATGGCCCAGTGGTTAAGGTAGCGGATTCGCGGTCGTAGGATCGCGATTTCGATTCCCAAACTGGGCGTTGTGTGTGTTTATTGACCGAAAACACCTAAACCTCCGCAAGGCTCCGACAGGGAGTGGTGGTGGACCTTGCTTTACTCTTTCACCACAACTTTCTCTCACTCTTTTTTCCTGTTTCTGTTGTACCCGTATTTCAAAGGGCCAACCTTGTCACACGCTGAATCTCCCCGAGAACAACGTTAAGGGTACATATGTCTGCGGAGTGTTCAGCCACTTGCACGTTAATTTCACAAGCAGGCTGTTCCGTTGATCGGATCAACTGGAACCCTCGTCGTGGCAACCGACGGAGTACCACGATATCTTATATCTTCTAAAACTGATGTATTTTGAGAAGGTCGGTTTGCCAGTTAGTAAACTTACTATATCTTTATTTCTTCTTTTATTCTCTTTATTAATATCGGTTTCTAGTTTTGGCACAAGGCCAGCAATTTCGGGATGGGGATGTGTAAGTCGATTACATCGACCCCAGTTTTCAAATGGTGCTTATTTTATCGACCCCAGAAGGATGAAAGGCAAAGTCGACCTCGGCGTAAAGTGGAAAGAAATGCTAGAAACCTTTTGTTCGGCACAGTAACAATTCTGCCAGCTCGCCGTCGTAATTGTATCGATATTATTATTTTTGTTATTATGAAAGGCTATTCACAAACACCCTTTTACAATTAGTGACAACGTCCTTCATACTGGCCTCAGCTAGTCTCCTTAACTATCGAAGAACTTTTGAACAACCATTACTATTCCTAATAGAGCAGATTTATATGTCAATGCAATTCTCGTAGTTTCTCAGATCTCGTTAAAGAAACTACAGGAAGCAGCTAATAGAATTCCACAACAACACTCACTCACCGCATACACTACATGATTAATAGGCAATATAAAACATACTCCCACTGTTATTAGTTTAATGCACTGATCGGCATAAAAAAACGCCCGGCAGAACTTCCTGAACCGTACGGCTAAACAAGAATATTCCGTTAGCAATAGTGACGAACGAAATGTATTAACAGGCGGAAGCCAATATTCATTCATTTTTTTATAAAACAGAATAAGACAAAGCTACACATGATGCTGGAGGAGCAGACGATGCCGGAAAAAAACTTTGATTCCAGATAAATACGCGTATATTAATATGCGTTATACATATACATATACAAGTACACACATATACACACACATGCTGTGTCCCAATGTGTGTATGCGAATATGCAATGCGTGTGTCTATATATATATATATATATATATATATACATATGTAT
>NC_068985.1:4123322-4124194 GCF_001194135.2 Octopus bimaculoides
ATATATATATATATATATATATATATATACATATGTATGTATGTATTTATGTATGTATGTGCATGCATGCATGTTTGTGTATCTGTGTTTATCCCCTCCCACCAAGATCGCTTGACAACCGATGCTGGTGCATTTACGTCCCTGAAACTTAGCGGTTCGGCAAAAAAGATCGATAGAATAAATATTAGGCTTACAATGAATAAGTCCCGGGGTCGATTTGCTCGACTAAAGGCGGTGCTACGGCATGGCCGCAGTCAAATGACTGAAACAAGTAAAAGAATAAAAGAATAAAAGAATATATGTGTGTATGTGTGTGTGTGTGTGTGTGTGTGTGTGTGTGTGTGTGTGTGTGTGTGTGTGTGTGTGTGTGTGTGTGTGTGCGTGTGTGTGTGTGTGTGTAAATTGATGGTATGATGTCAACTTAATGTGACAGTCCCATGAAAAAGAAGAATGCTACTGCTATTTAGCCCTAGGAAACACCGTTTCCTGTTCGCCTTGATACATTTCTTGTGTCCTTATGTTTTCAAAGGGGTGGATAAGCACCTCCACCCAGCAAAGCCAGCATCCAGAGACTAGTTTCAGAGTCATTGCTCATCATCAGTCTGGAGTAGCATGGCTTGCTAGCTGTCGATGCCTATCCGCCTTTGAAGACATATATATTTCAAGTGAAATACATTCACTGATTTTTGAAATTAGAAATAATATATTTACAGAACCAGGTCGCATGAAACATGTTCATCACTAGGCTGGTATTTTTTGTTTAGGAGTGTCATTCAGAAAATTTCGCGGAACTTAGTTTGTCTATAACTGCGTTAAAGTAATACAATATTTACTAAAACTTGTTCCTACCGTGTTCTCTTTTTTGTTTTTTC
>NC_068985.1:4124204-4124734 GCF_001194135.2 Octopus bimaculoides
TATATATATATATATATATATGTGTGTGTGTGTGTGTGTGTGTGTGTGTGTGTGTGTGTGTATTGTATAGTTAGATATTGTTAATAGAACAATACATAAAACCGGGCTAGAGTTGAAGTGCTCATCATGAGCTAGAATTCAAATTATGGTAAGAATGGATACATAGGGGTGGAAGACCACAGGAACAATACCGTATATCCAACGCAAGATTTAATATATGTGAGTGTGTGTGTTCAAATCATTCTAGAATTAATAAATACATAGTTTTAAGTCTCTAAAAAAGTAAGATAAGATAAGGTATACAGGCATATACAATGATATAATGATATATCGTATTTTATCTTACTATTTAAACATTTTAGAGACTTAAAACTATATATCTATTAATTCTAGAATTATTTGAACACACACATATATTAAATCTTGCGTTGGATATACGGTATTGTTCCTGTCGTCTTCCAGCCTTATGTATCTATTCTTACCATAATTTGTATATATATCTATATATATATATATATATATATATATAT
>NC_068985.1:4125117-4135107 GCF_001194135.2 Octopus bimaculoides
ATATATATCAATAATTGGTAAGCTAACTCAAGAAATCATCACCAAAATTTGAATTTATACGTTTTTACGTCGTAACTCCTTTATTATTATTAATATATATATATATATATATAAACACACGCACACACACACACACACACACACACACACACAAACACACACACACACAAACACACACATATATATACTTACATATTTATATATCATTGTATGCGAGATCTATTAATTTTCATATGTCAAATCAGAACATCTCAATCCAAGATAAGACTTAATCGAAATTCTAGTTTGCGTCCAGATTGCAGTCAGAAAGGTCAATAAAAACTGTCCGCATCATTTCTGAATTTCGAACTACTGTTTTAACAATAATCTAGTCATCATAGATTTGAGATAGGCTAACAAACAGAAACGGTTTTATGAAGATTCCTATCAATGATTATCATCTAGATACATATTTTCACTTGAATGCATATCTAAGCCAATTATGAATAACGATTATACAGTCCCGGTCAAAAGTCTAAATGGATGGATAAAAACAAGATTTTATCCAGTAATTGATGAGAAAGATAAAAATAAAAGCATGTGTTTTATATAAGATGAGCTTAGAAACTGAAAACAATTCATAAAATCATAAACATCAAAGTTATATTTCGTAAAAGACTCTTTTCCACTCAATACATAATTATCGTAGGGCGGCGAGCTGGCAGAAACGTTAGCCGGGCGAAATGCTTAGCGCTGTTTCGACTGTCATTACGTTCTGAGTTCTTGTTCCACAGACGTCGACTTTGCCGTTCATCCTTTCGGGGTCGATAAATAAAGTACCAGTTGTGCACTGGGGTCGATCTAATCGACTGGCCTCTTCCCCAAAAATTTTGGGCCTTGTGCCTAGAGTAGAAAAGAATATTTTAAGGCGGCGAGCTGGCAGAAACGTTAGCACGCCGGGCGAAATTCTTATGGCGTAGTGGTTAAGAGCGCGGGCTACTAAGCCCAAGATTCCATGTTCGATTCCGGGCAGTGACCTGAATAATGATAATAAAAATAATAATAATAACATCAGAACGTAAAGCCGAACGAAATGCCGTTAAGCAGCTTATCCGACGTGCCAAGGTTTCTGCCAGTTCGACGTCCTATTAGCACCAAATATACGTTCGAAATTGTAGCACAAGGCCAGCAATTTCGGGGCAGGGGATAAGTCGATTACATCGATACCAGTGCTTAACTGGTAATTTATTTTATCGACCCTTAAAGGATAAATGATAAAGTGGACGTCGGTGGAATTTGAACTCGGCGTGTGCAGACGGACGGAATGTTGCTGAGTATTTTTCGCGGCGTGTTAACAATTCCGCCACCTCACCGCCGTAATTAGGAGACATTTTTAAGATAGGGCCTTGAACCCAATAACGACACTTCATGCATTGAGTACATTTTAAATTTTTATTAAAATTGAACAATATTTTTCAAGCAGGGAATAATTTTCATTAAAATAATATAATTTGTTGACTTAAGATAAACAATATTTTTGTCTTCCCATTCAGGGGTCAGTACAATTTTTTTCTGTCTAACCTCTCTCTCTCTCTCTCTCTCTCTCTCTCTCTCTCTCTCTTTCTGTTGATTGTTTTCAACCATCACCCTCACCACTATCATCGCCACCACATTCAGACTTCTGAGGCGACCACCATCAATACTTTTGACTTCGCCGCCTTCCCCTCCACCACCATCACCACTGTTTTTCACATCGCTTACTATCACCGTCATCCCTGACTGACCACCACCACCATCACCACCGTTGCCTCCGCCTCTATCACAACTACAGCTCATACTATTACTATCACCACCTACCCATTACCATCACAAGCGTCTCTATGCCTACTATTACTCTCACCCTATCACGAGGAATAGTGGAATTGTCATTGAATACTGAGAGAGAGGGGGTCGAAGTGTGACACACTGACACACAGAAATTCATTTTGGCATTTATTATTATAGATTTATAAATCACAGACGATAAATTGTGTTGTGAAAATGCAGACGACGTCATTTAGGAAGGCGTAAATAATTTGTTTCACCACGTCCAAAATGCAACAAATCTAACGCCGGAAATTTTAATTCTCTTAGACTGACTTCTCCCTCCTCCAACTTCCTTCCACTGACACCTCCCGCGTCCAACTTCCTTAGATTGTCATGGAAAATACAGTTTAACAGTTGGCAGTGAAAGATTTATTTATATTTATTTATTTATTGCATTAGCAGTAACAAGAAGTCGTGGTGAGGAATAAACAAACTTTAGGTTAGTTGAAATATTATTCTATCATATTTTATATTCTAAAAGGATGCTCACTGCAATTTCCCGTGAAGAAAAAGAAAATTCTCACTTATAGTAAGGGATAAATATATCGTTGTCAGATCAGTTATACCCTCTTTGGGGTCCCTAGATTCATTTCTGGCTCGTTATCCTCCTTTGGTAGAGGATACCAAAGAGATGTGATCTTCAGTTGATTAGTAAACCGCCATAGCTTTATAATAAATTAGTCAATACTAGTGACTGATTTGCATTCGTTGACCGCCCAATCTGAATAAATACTTAAATTTTAGTATGTAGCAATGATGGGAAATAGATTTTAGGTGAGTTCAGATATGTTTGTGACATATTTTCACTTCTAAAGACAATTTCCCCGGAGTTTACTGCGCTAGAAATTTTCGCTTACAGTGAAGTGTAAATACATCATTTCTCCTCAGCAATACCTATCTTGGGCCCTTAGAACCCTACTAAAGAAAGCATAACGAGCCAGAAATGTATCTAGGGTCCCAGTAGAGAACACCACTGAAACCTCAATGGTGTGTTTACATCATTTACAATAAGCGAGCATTTTTCTCTACAGTAAACTGCAGTGAAATTGCCTTCAAAATATATTGCAAACATATTTGAACTAAGCCAAAATTTGTTTACAGCCATTTATTGTTTCTTCATTGCGCGTCTACATGGTCTTCTATAACTCTTTCATTCTTTTACTTGTTTCATTCATTTGACTGTGGCCATGCTGGAAATCGACCCCAGGACTTATTTTTTGTAAGCCTAATACTTATTCTATCGGCTACTTTTGCCGAACCGCTAGGTTACGGGGATGTAAACACACCACCATCGGTTGTCAAGCGATGTTGGGGGAACAAACACAGACACACAAACATATACACACGCGCACACACACATACATATACATATATACGACGGGATTCTTTCAGTTTCTGTCTACCAAATCCACTCACAAGGCTTTTGTCGGCCAGAGGCTATAGTCGAAGACACTTGCCCAAGGTGTCACGTAGTGAGACTGAACCCGGAACCATGTGGTTGGTAAGCAAGCTACTTACCACATAGCCACTCCTATGCCTTTACCGTAAGCTTGCAATATTAGCAGAGTACATGCTGTTACCATGCCATCCTCGATTGCGAACGAATGTTATAGCCATGTACATGTGTATATCTATCTATCTATCTATCTATCTATCTATTTATTTAACTGTCTGTCTGTTTAATCTATCCACCTATGTAAATACATACGAAATGGCCTGGATTTGGACAATTAACCTTTTTACTTTGGAAATCCGATATATTTACTCCAAATTTTATGTGAAAAGCAGTTTTATATATCAATCTATCTTTTGTTGAGTAATGCCGTGTTTAAAACTCATTTTTGTTGAGGTATGTCGAGTTTACTGAAGCACAAAACTTGCAAAGAATTCCAATTCCATTTTTCATTTTTGCTTTATAGGTATTTAACATCATTACCGGAATTACCATGAAATCTATTTAGGCAGTTAACAGGTTAAATAAAAGGCCGCATACCGATCGTCGTTCACAAAGAATTCTGAAATTATTGCGATTTCAGTCTCAGTTGGCGACAGAAATCAAAAAGGTAGTGACAAGTAAAGTGAAAATAATTTCAAGAAATATAAATTAACTGAAAACATTTCGTTTTAATTTCTTCAAATCATCTTTTCTCCCACTTTAGAGTCATTAATTATTGCTTTAAGCTAACGAATAAGTTTGTGTTAACCTAAGGGTGATACGAGATTTTTAAAAAATAATAATGTTTTTTAAAGCAAAAACATTACAGCATAATATTTTGATAAATAGTCAGTGTTATAAGCTAGGATTAGAACTTTAGAGAACATTTTTATCAAGATTCGACAGTTTAGAAGACTGAAAAGAAAAAAACTAGCATTAACCGAGTATGATTTTAAAAACTGGAAAATATCAAGTGTTGTTCAGACCTGCTTAAGTGCAGCAACATGATGGATATGTGCTCAGCTTAAATGGTAGTATTTTATGCTACCTAAATAGGCTTCCTGTAATTCCTTGTTCGAAGTAAATGGAAATTTTGTAAGCCATGCTGTTAAAGGCGTGATTAAAAATAAATCCAATCATTTACGAAGTAAACATTAATGAAATAAAGCGGAAAGATGTTGAAGTGAGCCATCTTTTGTTTTCCTATATTTACAATAAATTTTCTTCCGCCTTAATAACATAATTTGCCGATATCAGCATATTTTTATTATTAAGCTAAATTGGCATGAATTACGGTCTATATGTAAATTCGTATATAGAGAGGCATGAATAACTTGATCGGCAGCTAGAAATGAGAAATAAATAAATGTTTTTTATTCTCTCAACCATAATTTTATTTTATATATACAAATATAAAGTATAAGCATTTCCCTCTCTCTTGTTATGAATGTGAAGAGAGAGAGAGAGAGAGAGAGAGAGAGAGAGAAAGAAAGAGAAAGAAAGAGAAATAAAGAGAAAGAGAGAGATACATCCATACATACATACATGGATGCATACAGACATATACATAAGTGCACGTAACAGCCCTTCGAGCGAGGTCGCGCGAGCGGCTATAAATAGCAGCCAAATTTCAGTTGTATCACATTGTACTGTCTCAAGAAAATAAGAACATATTCTTATAAAATAGCCATTCGCAGCATTACCGCTCCAAGCATGCATATATTCATATTTCTGTCTATCTTTCTCAAAGGATAAGAATAAAACAGAGGCTAATGTAATCAGCTTTCTTTTTCTATATTTGAATATGTCATGAATGCTGGTGTGAGGCTGTTTTAGTCGTAGCTTCGAATGATTTGGTCGGCACAGCGCCATTTTAAAAAATCTATACCGTATGCATTATTTCCGATATATTTAAAATATTTAGACAGATATTTTTTGTTTCCATAAATACTAAATATTTCTTGATAGCCTTTTAAAATTGTAATTGTGTTCTTTTTTTTCTTATTACCCATTAGCAGCTCTACTTCGGTATCGCAATAACGTGTTGCTGTTTATAACTGTAATTGTGTAAATCCATGGCATTTAACTCGTGACCAGCTTGTGTTCAGTTTTGTTTTCTAATATGGAGTATCTTAGACGACATTATTTAATATGTCCTTCCCGTCAAGAAGATGGAATATATTTTGAAACAGATTTTGCCTCTGAGTGTCTTCGTAGTTGTTTATTCCGTGGCATGGTGAAAAAGATGTTGGATGAACCTCGTTTAATTAGTGTTCGAGTTGAGCTGATCAATTCTTATTAAAAGAGTTTGCTGATTAAAAAAAAAAGACACAGTGCACAAAAAAAAAAACGAATGAGTAATATTTCATTGCATACTAAGGCGGCGAGGTGGCAGGAGCATTACCGCGCCGGACCAAAGGCTTAGCGGCATTTCTTCCGACTTTGCGTTCTTACTTCATATGCTGCCGGGGTCGATTTTACTTTTCATCATTTCGGGATCAATAAGATTAGTACAAGTTATTGTCTGAGGTCGATATAATTAACTATAGCAAACATGCTGTCCTGCCAAAATTTGAAACCAACGTTTTGTCGAATTCTGAGATTGATTTAACAGTCATGTTAAACATATGGAAGCGTCTACGTATATATTCATTCTAGACTTTAGAATATGTTGTTGTGGAATCGAGTTTCGATATCATTAAAGAAACCAATTTCAAAATATTAAATATTTAACAGGAATTTATTTTAATTTCACAAGTGTTGGTAGAATATCTTCTGGAAAATTGAAATTCTTGGCGATTCAAAAAGCACAATACCTTTTTGTTTGTCATCCAATGTCCCAGGATCTGTCCCCTTTCTCCCACTAATTTTTTAGTTTTACCACATTCCATTTCTCTTTTATGCTTTTACGCTATTCTCTATGAAAGGAACAAGAATAACACATGTCTTAATGAAATATCTTTCAACAACACCGTTCCACTGAAGTGCAGGAGTAGCTGAGTGGTTAAGAAGCTTGCTTCTCAACCACAGGGTTCCGAGTTCAATCCCACAACGAGGCACCTTCGGCAAGTGTCTTCTACTATAGCCTCAGGCCGACCAAAGCCTAGTGAGTGGATTTGGTTAAACAGAAACTGAAAGAAGCCCATTGTATGTATGTATGTATGTATGTATGTATGTGTAAACAAACAATATGAGAGACCACTATGTGGATCCCTTGTATGCTAAATATAGATGCCAAACCGTCTTACCACTAAATCTAACTTCTCAACTTAGTAACACGCTAGAGGTTTACGAGCGAGACGAATGAAAAGAAATAAACATAGCAAATGAGAAAGAGAGAGAGAGACAGAGAAAGAGAGAGAGAGAGAGAGAGAGAGAGAGAGAGAGACAGAGAAAGAGAGAGAGAGAGAGAGAGAGAGAGAGAGACGTGTGTATGTATGCATGTGTGTGTGTGTGTGTGTGCGTGTTTGTGTTTGTGTATCTGTGTGCTTGTGTGTACGTGTGTGTGTATCTGTGTGTATCTGTGTGTCAACCACCGCTTGATAAATGGTGTTGGCGTCATTACGTCTCCACAACTTAGCGTTTCGGCAAAAATGAGCGATAGAATAAGTATCATGCTTTAAAAGAATAAATACTAGGGTCGTCTCACACAACTTAAAATTCTTCAGGGCGGTGCTCCAGCACGGTTGCCACCTAGTGACTGCAACAAGTCAAAGACAAAAGACAGACCATGACAATCAGTCGGCATTGTGTTCTTTTTCCGTTCTTTCAAAGAATCCTTGCAAAACTATTTATTTTTTTAAGAAAACTTTGTCTCGGAAATAATTGAGCCGTGTGTCCTGCAGCAATTCTTTAAAAATTTCTAACGAGAATAGATTTGGAAGCAAGAGTTTTAACAAAGATAAGTATTTTTTGCGGATGAAAACAACCGATTCTATTCAGGAAAGTTGATGCCTAATGTGGTATTTCATGGTTTATTTATTTGTAGTGTGTTTTTTTTAATCTTTTACTTGTTTCAGCTTTTAGACTGCGACCAGGAAGAGTTTTTAGTCCAAGGAATCGACCCCAGTACATTTTTTAAAGCCTGGTACTTATTCTATCGGTCTATTTTCCTGAATTGTTGGCTTACAGGGACACCGGTTGCCAAGCGGTATGGTGGACAAGCATAAACACACACACACACACATGCACACACATATATACGACAGGCTTCTTTCAGCTTCCTTCTACCGGATCGACTCACACAGCTTTGGTTATACTTTGGTTATACTCCAGGTTATACTTGAAGACACTTACCGAAGGTACCCTGCAGTGGACTGAATCCAGAGGCTCTGAAATAAGCTTCTTTACCCCGCAGCTACGCCTACACCTAGTTTATATGGAATGTTTTCATACTAAATATTAGTTCCACAGAGTCGCTATAGACTGACACGTAGGAACTATACGGTTATTCTAAGTGATATGTTTGGTTTAGTGCTAAGAGGGAAGAATTTTCCTGCAGCAGTTTGGTACTACAACATTGTACAGTTCTATATTTAAGAGATGAGGAATTATGTACATTATTTACATAATTTACATTTGACGGGTATTTATCCTCATCTTGTTTGTTGCTAACACAACGTTTCGGCTGTTATACCCTCCAGCCTTCATCAGGTGTCTTGGGGAAATTTCGTTCCTAAGGTATTTTTCGATGTTATTATCATCATTATTATTATTTTTATTATTATTATTATTATTATTATTATTATTATTATTATTATTAAAGTCACTGCCTGGAATCGAACTCGGAATCTTAGAATCCCGCGCACTTAACCACTACGCCATATGCCCGTACTTGATGTGTAGCTGATGTGAACCCATCAACTTGTTTTCTACAACAGAAGAAAATGATTTCCTTTGGCATTCGATTTAGGTTTCCTTATTAAGGACTAACAACAATAAAGTCACAATTGGAAACAGGATGTATTCATCAGTAGCAAATATTTGTTATTATCGATTAACTACGTAAAATCTAGCAGAGCCGAAGTTACATCTTGTCGTATTAAACCCTCGGACTCAACAGATAGACAGCACTGTGAAGATGAATACATTGACCAATATTATAACTGGAAAATAGCTGATTTCAAAATTATAACCGAGAAATGCAATCAAAACAAAGGGAAGGACAGTGGCCACAAGCATTCAGTAAATGTTTTTTATAGCTACTGATTGTATTCATGAAGAAAGCTTTCAAACTGTTTGCTAGACACAATGTGTTATAGAATATGTCAAACCAGACGATATGACGTTTTGTTAGCTAAATAACATATAGATCGCTTTCTCTTTCAGGTACATTCTCATACTCATGTAAAACAACGTTATGATTTGTGAGAAAGACAATTCGATATATTTATCTTTGTTATTTGTATTTTCCATGAATTTACAGCAACCTTACAACGTTTATCCTGTTTCTCTTCCGTATTATTTTGCTGCGGCTGTGAGTAGTTGCTTTAGGCGGATAATTAGTTCTGCAAAAGTAAATATTTCAAGTTGGTAAAATTCATTTCTGGTCTGATGTGGAACCATTTTCAAGAATATATAAAATCATTTTATATAGGCGCAGGAGTGGCTGTGTGATAAGTAGTTTGCTTACCAGCCACATGGTTCCAGGTTCAGTCCCACTGCGAGGCACCTTGGGCAAGTGTCTTCTGCTATAGCCGCGGGCCGACTAAAGCCATGTGAGTGGATTTGGTGGATGGAAACTGAAAGAAGCCCGTCGTATATATATATATATATATACATGTGTGTGTGTGTTTGTGTGTGTATGTTTGTGTGTGTGTGTGTGTGCGTGTGTGTGTATGTGTGTGTGTGTGTATGTGTGTGTGTGTGTGTGTGTGTGTGTGTTTGTCCCGCAACATCCCTTGACAACCGATACTGGTGTATTTACGTCCCCGTAACTTAGCAGTTCGGCAAAAAAGACGGATAGAATAATGAGTACTAGGCTTACAAATGATAAGTCCTGGGGTCGATTTGCTCGACTGAAGGCGGTGCTCCAGCATGGCTGCAATCAAATGACTGAAACAAGTAAAAGAAATCCGTAGAAACAGCCAAAGGAAACCCATAGCCTTCTTCCCATTAAAATTTTGTCTACACTGAGTGATTGCTCCTTAGTCTTTAAGCTTCTACCTGGCAGTACGTTTGTTTCCGTCAATAAGAGTATAACTTTATGACAGTTTTACTATTTCCAGGTATCGAACCGAACATACTGAAGAATATTCTGACCAAGGAAAGCAGCCATTAACTTCTGTCAACCCCGGTTCTCAACCAAATGTATATACCGTGTATAGCTGTAATTACACAGAGATGTCATACGAATGACAATGAAGGAACTGTATGTCGCTGAACCTAAGTTTTCTTGTCGATGTAGGTGAACAAAAATGGAGTCTTTATGATGTCCATCGCTTTACTAGAAACGGAGATCAAATATCCATCAATCACACCCTTTCATCTTTAATAAAAAGAGACACTGACCATCGCAGGCCCTGATATACGAAAGGTTAACGGATGGGGATACCTTTGCACACAAGACCGGCTCTGAAAAATTCGATTTAAATTATTGTATATAAAAACTACTACTACTACCACAACAATAACAATTTCATCTCTAGTAGTAGTAGTAGTAGTAGTAGTAGTATTAGTAGTAGTAGTAGTAGTAGTAGTAGTAGTAGTAG
>NC_068985.1:4136839-4137687 GCF_001194135.2 Octopus bimaculoides
CTTTCCAAGAAGCTTGTCCTCGGAACTTTCCAGCAAGAAGGTCGTATTTGGAACTTTCCAGGAAGTAATTATCCTCGCCTTCCCTTCCTTAGGACTTTCCAGGAAGTAATTATCCTCGCCATCCCTTCCTTAGATCTTTCCAGGAAGTGTATCCCCTTCTCGGAACTTTCCAGGAGTAATTCCTCCCCTCCTCCCCTTCCTTGGAAATTTCTTGGAAGTAATTCGCTCCCTCCCCATCGGAACTTTCCAGGAAGCAATTCCCTCTGCTCGGAACTTTCCAGGAAGTAATTAGCATCCCCTCGCGTTCCAATCTATGCACCCGTCTCCACATGTGTGCTATTTTTCATGCGAATCCACCCAGCCGTTTGGCCGTGAACCTCGAGACAAGAAAGAATGCAACGGTCGCCCATGTTTAGTTTATATATATATATTATATATTATATATATACGAGGGTGAACCAAAAAGTAATGCCATTTTGTTTGTGACAGGTATAATTATCAAAACAAGAATATATATCATACATCAAAATGAAGCTGGTCCTCTGTAGATCACATCCATACTTTTCAACATAGTCGCTGTTTCTTTCAATAGCAATGTTTCACTTTCGAATGAGAGCATGTATGCCTGCCCCGTAAAATTCTGCTGACTATTCTTTGAACCACTTCTTCACTACAGTTTTCACTTCCTCGTTGAGAAGTAGGGATGTGATCCACAGAGGACCAGCTTCATTTTGTTGTATGATACATGTTCCTGTGTTGGTAATTATACCTGTCCTAAACAAAATGCATTACTTTTTGACTCAGCCTCGTGTATATATATATATATATATATATATATATATATATAT
>NC_068985.1:4137796-4140296 GCF_001194135.2 Octopus bimaculoides
TATACATATATTATCATTAATAAATGATAGGGCAGCAAATAAGTTTTGGAAATTTAATTTACCACCAGTGGTCCAGCGAGAATAAATATTAGTCAGTAGACTATATATATATTATTCATTAAAATAAAGAGATGCCTATAATAGGACATCTAACCCGCTAGAAAGAGCAGCAAAAAACTCTATACCACAAAAATGGGGATAATTTCGAAAGAGAATGAAAAATAAAAACTTTTACCAGTCTATACTCTGTACCATGGTTTCAAGTTATTTAGCAAGATAAAAATATATATTACTTGGTAAACTTTCTTCAGCAGAGTACCACGAACAAGCGAGTAAACACGAGTCATAGGGAAATACTACCCGCGTTTACACGCTTAATTTTTCAAACTATACCGCGCAAGTAAGATATATTTTTATCTTGCTAAATAACTTGAAACCATGGTACAGAGTATAGACTGGTAAATTTTTTTATTTTTCATTCTCTTTCGAAACTATCCCTATTTTTGTGGTATAGAGTTTTTTGCTGCTCTTTCTAGCGGGTTAGATGTCCTATTATAGGCATCTCTGTATTTTAATGAATAATATATATATATATATATATTCATATATATTTTCTTCTTCAGCTTATAATTCTATGATAATCAATGAAATAACATCATTAATACTGGAAACTGGATGAATATACATGAATAATAGTGTACACCAATCTGTATACATAATTGCTGATAGTAATGGTATGCAAGCGGTTGTTATTGCTCTCGATAATCTATCGTATTATTAACTGCAAATGACAACAGGCTTTCTGTGTTGCTCTCGCTGGAAAGCTTTTACTGCAATTACTTCAGCTAATGGGGTTTAAGGGTGAGCCTTTGTGTTCAGATATGTTTTCATCCAATTCAGTGATGATAGCCTAATGTTTTATTCATAGCAGAGAATTTCATTTGAGCTTTGAATAAAATTACTGCGAAACCATCCCAGCTAAATACAAGCGGGTGCATATCAATCACCGAAAAGAAAAAAAAATCTTTCAAAACTAATACAATATTATGAAGATGAACGTAGCTCTGTATCTTTCCTGGACCTTTTTGTAGCGACAATATGCCATCATGATATCGTTGAAGCTCGTATAGGAACATGCAGAGATATCCATGAATATATCATTCAGAATTTGTTTTATAATGATTGATAGCATATTAAGAATAAATGTGACACGATATTATTCGGTCTACACAGTTGGGTATATATCACCTTCTCAATTCAATGAAAGGTCAGATCTAAAAATCTTGTCATCCTAAATACATTTTCAATATCCAACGATCAGCTTTTGTCACTTTTATGCAGTTATGTTACACGTCTTATCACAAACAATGGAACAAACGCGTATTGCTATCAATGTCGTATATGGTAGGCTAAACTGTTAGATTAGATGGTTGTTAAGATTTAACTGTTTGTTCTTTTATTATAAGTTACGATTTTTGGATCCTACTTTGAAAATGTGTTTCTATTCGAATAGATAAGGCAGCAAACAAACCAGTACGTTTTTATCAAATAACTGGCTGTGAATTGTATTGGAGATGATAACGCTTAAATGAACGAACTATGTGGTTGATATTTCTACATCACTCGTAGCCATGTTAATGTTTATCTGTGCTGTATCTTCCTGTAACAGAGCCAAAATATTTCAATGCCAGATATCCGGATTCCAATTAATATGCGAGTTCATAAGACAGCTTTCTTAACGCTCTTTGTTTCTTATATTTACAGACAGTAAAATGGATTCTTAAGTAGCAAATATTGACAACATAATAGGAACGATTCACTGTTATAAGCGGCGTAAGGAGTGAGTTCATCTCTTCCTGTAGGTGTAGTTTTGTGGAGAGTAAGAGCCGAGAATCTAATTTGGATGAAATACAATACATTAAGGCGAAGTCTTACTTGGTGTTCTTCCAACCCGTTAAAAAGCGCAGCTCAAACACCGATACATGACAGATTCTTCTTTGGTCTAAAGGTTCGGAGGTAATGTTAAACTGTTGTACCGGACGTGTCTCCTGGTTGAAAATTACGTGTTAATTCAGCAGATCGAACAACTAAATCCTCACTGGCTGAACGCAGAGATTCATCACACACACACACGCACTCACACATATATTATCATTTAAAACAGTTTAGTTCGGCTCCCCGCTGCTCACAGTTTCGCGGGCCTCTAACCGAAACGCGTATCTTCCATGCTTAGACTACCGAATGGAGTAACACAGCAAGATGGTTGCGGAGAAGTAGGCTGCTATTGGTCAAGGCAAAGCACGTGGTGTTTTCAGTGTAAATCGGTTGTTCAGCGACAGAAGTTCCTTTAGAGTAAGGGATTTCTTTGACCACGTTGTGAGCAAGCTGGCGGCATCTGAACGTTAGCGTGAATGTGTGTGTGTGTGTGTGTGTGTGTGTGTGTGTGTGTGTGTGTGTGTGTGTGTGTGTGTGCGTGCGTGTATATACATTGTGTGTGTGT
>NC_068985.1:4146979-4149310 GCF_001194135.2 Octopus bimaculoides
GTCTTGTCGAGAGTTTCATGTAAAACCGTTAGTAACATGTCTGACCAGGTATCTACCTTAATCAGTATTGTACTGCTCGACAACATCAAAATATAACCAATCATTATTCATTTAGGATGTGCATTTTTGCCGACTCATGAGAAACTAGCTGTTAATACACACACACACACACACACACACACACACACACACACATATATATATACATAGATGCATATTTATGAATGTACGTATGTATGTATGTATGCATGTGTGTATATAATATGTATATATGTATGTATATGTACGTATATATACATACACGCACAAGCACTCACACTCACACATACACATTCAGATACACAAGCGTACGCATTTATATTTGTATATTTGTGTCTGTATATATATATATATATATATATATATATATATATATATATATGATTTACATACATATGTATACATGCAAATGCTTATACAGTTATTACATGGCAGACATTTTCAGCTTTTTTTTTTCTATCAACTGCAGTAATTGATCGACGTTTATTTTATCGACAGGAAAGATGCCGGTAACATTGATCAAAGCAAAATTTAACCTCAAAGCAAAAAACGTCTATTTTGTTCGACGCTCAAACGATTCCAACACCCACTCCGTTCCCACTTTCTCTCTATCTATCTCTCTATCCATATGAGCATGTATATAAATATATATGCATACACCCGCATGTGTGTATACACGCACACACACATATATATATATATATGATGTATGTATGTACGTATGTAATTATTTATGTATGTATATGTGTATGTATATGTATGTATATATGTATATATATATATGTATGTATATATGTCTATAAGTTGAGGTAACTATTGAATATTAGTACTTGAAATTTTCTTGTAAATCACATATAAAAAGGAGATAATCGCTGTAATATTGTGATTAAATCAATATCTGTCTCAATTTTCTCTTCTTTTAATATGGTTTATTATTTAAGCAACGGAAACCTCGAAGGAAACTAGCGAAGAATATCGAAGATCATTGAAATGTATTTGAGATATATGAAGGGATCGATATGTCAACAAACTGAAGAAATGTCTTTATAACGTACAAAGTATGACCAAAATGGAGGACAAAACTCATAAGTCTTGTTTGTAACGTTGTCTGGAATTTCTCAATGGTAGCTTTGTTTCTCACTTAACGATCCTTATCACAGTGGTGACCGCTTCTTCTTGATGGAACCATTAAATTTCAAAGATTCGTATTATTCTTACTTGAAAATGTGGCTATGCTTTCCATACGAAAACATTAAACCTCAAAGAAAATCTTTATTCTCTATCGTGACTTCCAAGAGATGAAAATGTTAATCTTGAAAGATTCGAAATGTTAATAGTCATCCGAAAACAAAGATTATGATATTAATCACATTTTTACAGATGTTTGCATATTTTATTGCAACCGCATTCGTAAGTCATTCGGAAACTGTTCGACGAACGAAGTTGCAATCATAACGCCCAGGTTTTCTGAAATGCAATAAAAATCTCGATGCAGAAATCACTTGTAACATTGGAATGACATCGGTTCTGAGCAAACGTTTGAATCGATCATTGGGAGGATATTATTTCCCATGTTGCCCAATATTGATTTCTTTTTTGATAGGAGGAAATTATGCTGATTATATAAAGGAGAAGCAGCAGCAGCAGAAGCAGTAGCAGCAGCTCATCAGAAACAAATAATCAACTCAGATTTGTTCAAACAATATCAAATATTGCCAATGTTGTCACAGAAATCTCATATATCGTCTTGAATAAGTCAATAAATGTATAAATATCGATCAGTGAGTCATCCAGATTGCGAAATATTATTAAGCAAGAGTCATATTAAAGAATGTTTTAAAAACTGGAAAGATGTCTATGGAATTGGATGGAATGCAAGAAGAAAGTTAATTCAACAACCTGAAGACGAGAAACTCGGAGTAATAACTAAAAAATATTTAGTATTTGTTGTCACAGAAACGCCGTTTATTTTGGAGATCTGCATGCGTTTCGTTTCTGGTCAACTTTATTCATCATCTATGTTAACCTTTTATCTTTTACTTGTTTCAGTCATTAGATTGCGGCCATGTTGGAGCACCACCTTCAAGAAATTTAGTCCAACGAATCGACCCAGAATTTATTCTTTAAGCCTTATACTTATTCTATCGTTATGCTTTGCCGAACAGCTAAGTTACAGGTACGTAAACACACCAACATCAGTTGTCAGGTGATTGTCGGGCATAAATACAAACACAAACAGATACACACATTTATGTGTATAAATATATATATATATATATATATATATATATA
>NC_068985.1:4149986-4150476 GCF_001194135.2 Octopus bimaculoides
TATATATATATATATATATATCTGTACGATGTGGAGAATATACCGCTAGCATTGCCCAAACGAACTGAACATTAGTTTCAAGGTTCATCCAAGGCTGGGACCACGGGCCATACGTCCCCTGCCCAATTCAGGATCACAACATATAGGTACACTGCGACACAATTGGTTTTCTTCAACAGGCCCTGCCCTGCTTAACATTGCCCAGAAACAGATAAAAGAGGAAAAGGATACTATCAGCTCTAAACGGAATCTAGACAGATTTCTTCAAGGAAAAGCAGACAAGCCACCCATACCTGGATACAACTCACTCAATAAGAACTCACTACTTGACTTAAAACTTGACTTCAAAAGGATTTAGATAATCCTATCAGGTGGTGGTATTAAGTTAGACATGGCCTGGACCAATCTTTGCTCGGAATATATCTAAGTTTAAGGCTTGGTTTGTTTACGCTTTTCCCTCCGGTTTTTTGTTCTATGTGTGCCATAAATA
>NC_068985.1:4150486-4153762 GCF_001194135.2 Octopus bimaculoides
ATATATATATATATATACATACATACATATATAGATATATTTGTTGTGGCATTCCATCGGTAACGACGACGAGGGTTCCAGTTGAACCTGCTCGTGAAATTAGCGTGCAAGTGGCTGAGCACTCCACAGACACGTGTACCCTTAACGTAGTTCTCGGGGAGATTCAGCGTGACACAGAGTGTGACAAGGCTGGCCACTTTGAAATACAGGTACAACAGAAACAGGAAGAAAGAGTGAGAGAAAGTTGTGGTGAAAGAGTACATCAGGGTTCACCACTAGCCCCTGTCTCTCGTTCTATACAATTTGGTTATATTTGTTTTTAAATAAAAAAGAGAATTTTTTCGTATTTTCCATGGCTGATCTTCGAGGGAATTTTCACTGTTATTTCTAGCATATCCAGCAACCACCCCGCAGAGATTCGTATTCCTGTAGATAGTTTCCTTATGAATTAAACCTTCAGAGAAGATCAATAAAAACTTTCAATTTAGGTTATCATTGATTACTTTTCGTCTCCCTGGCCTCGGTCTTAGCCTACGTTTGCTCTATATTTGGTATTGGCCCAATCCACAACTTGGCAGTTAACAGAGAAGCCAGACGGATTTAGATAGAAATTTACGGGTTTTATTTACATTGTTTGAGACTAAAATATATTTTACTTTCCTCACTGAACGTGCACAGATCTGTGTTTATGTAATATAATCGTTAATGTGACTTTCAATGTGTTTCTATGTGTTTTGTGTACCGTGTGTGTATGTGTTTGTTTATATTACTACCGGTAAACCAATAGTAATAGTAATTATCTACGACTGACAGATTGATAATTAATTAATTATTAATTATTAAACTAGTTCTCTTCTACCAATATTACAGGGTACTTCTGTCAATTCAAGAAATCGCTCTAGACAAGAAAATCATGTCTTGAATAATTACAGAAACTGAAATTATTTAAGCTAAACAAGGAACTTTTTGGCTGTTGCTTGTGCCAACGAAAGATAATCTACAATGTTACTTAACCCGCTAGAAGTAACAGCCATTAAATCACTCACAACCGTGTTAAAACACTGAAGGAGTTTATAATAAGGTACTTGCCTTAATACAAATAGTGGAATTGCCCTCTAAATCAAACCCTGTCCACAAGAAATATTGAAAGACGCGTTGAAATAATTCATTCCTCTGACAGGATGGTCGAGGTTGGAAATATTCTGTCGTAGGTCTTCTCAATTAGAGTTTCAACCGGATTCTAAACAATTTTAAACAAAGAAAACAGCAAATACTTTCTGAAATGTAAAATCAAACCATCTCCACGAATGCATAATTAAAAACCTTCACAGAAAACGGACTAAATTAGGTGTTAGTTTATTTACTAAAAATTGATGAGCTTGAAGCCATTCGAAAAATTTCGTCGTTCATCTGAAGGCTTTAATTTACATTTCATGATCTCATATATTTGATGGACAATGTTTGCTACCGTCGGTTAGTATCCTACTTAAATCCACAGTGTGGAGGCACATGGCCTCGTGGTTAGAGCAGCAGACTAGCAGTCGAGCTATCGCGGGTTCGAACCTCAGACCAGGCGATGTGTATTTATGAGTGAAACACCTAATCTCCACGCAGCTCCGGCAGAAGGTAATGGCGAACTTCTGCTGACTCTTTCGCCACATCTTTCTCTCACTCTCTCATCCTACATCTAGCAGCTTACCTGAGACGGACCGGCGTCCCGTCAAGGTGAGGAACCTATATGCCATAGTGTTGTATGGTAACACAGGTCCTTAGTAGTTTGAGGCAAATTGAGAATTATATTTACTAAACTATTATTTATTTATATGTAGAATAATGTAGTAATGACTGATAATTCTGCGATGCAGGTTCGATTCTTCTTTGCTATATTACTTCTCTAACTACTTTCATTTATCATTTTGAGATGGGTTAAGGTCAACTAAGCTAACACAGATCACACTACAGGAAGACAAAACTTTGACTGGAAACTTCTATGATAGACAACAAGACATGTTAATTATAAAAAGGGAAGGATTATCGATAGAGGTAGAAAATGAGATTCACCGAACTATACGGTCACCTCCTATATATCCTTTTCTACTACCCGAAATTTTGGGGGAGGGAGCCCAGTACGCAACTTAAGTTATCGACCCTGAAAGGATGAAAGACAAAGTCGATTTCGGCGGAATTTGAACTCAGAACGTAATGGCAGACGAAATACCACTAAGCATTTCGCCCGGCGTGCTAACGTTTCTCATTTCTTTATTGACCACAAGGGGCTACACACAGAGGGGACAAAAAAGGGATTAAGTCGATTACATCGACTCCAGTGCGTAACTGGTACTTAATTTATCGACCCCCAAAAGGATGAAAGGCAAAGTCGACCTCGGCAGAATTTGAACTCAGAACGTAACGGCAGACGAAATACGGCTAAGCATTTCGCCCGGCATGCTAACGTTTCTGCCAGCTCGCTGCCCTTCACCTCCAATATATCACCGACCTAATTGGTATCACCCCCAACACTTTTTATTTCTATACTTAATCCTAATCGTCCGCCCGCAAGCGTTATGCACATGCAACCAAAACACCTCTGGCTGAACTTAACTTCATGTACAGATATCTCGCAAACATACACTGATGTCATATCGACACTACAGCGGCATTTACGTACAGAAACAAACCTGTACCTTTATGGGTTGTCGACACCTAAATCTTTCCAAATCACCAAGCTCCACAATGACTGCTCCCTCGTTGGGGACAGCAATGAGTTCAGTGGAATTCAAATGAGACACACATGGAATACTTTTCACACATCTGAGCTGACTTTACTGCTCTCCTCTAGGCCACATCCTCGAAAAAGACAAGAAAAGACCCAGTCGACTGATTGGCACAGAATCATTCAACCGACGCTCCATCGATTCATGAGAACATTTTATCAAAGTAAATTGATCGAAAGAATTTTTATTAATGTGCGTGTATATTAGTAATAGAAATAAGTATTTGCTGGTATTACAGAGTTAATTAATTAATTTATTCTACACAGAGATTAATTAAAAGCATTTACGCTTAAAACTTTGATGAATAAACAGCAAAACCAAAGACAGAATAATTTCTTTTTTTTTTGTATTTAATTAACCGAAGAACAATTTTGTGAACAAACACGCTGTGGTGTGTGTGTATGTGTGTGTGTGTGTGTGCGTGTGTGTGCGTGTGTCTGTGTGTGTGTTTGTGTGTGTGCGTCCGTTTGTGTGTGTGGGCATGTGGGTGTGTGTGCGAATA
>NC_068985.1:4153772-4156464 GCF_001194135.2 Octopus bimaculoides
GGGGTGGGGTGGTTGAGGTGAGGTGCGTGTTTATGGACGTGTGTGCGTGCGTGTATGTATATGGGTATATCTACGCGTGTGGGTATGGGCGTCTGTGGGTGTGGGCGTCTGTGGGTGTGTCTGTGTGCGTGTGTGTGTGAGTGTCTGTGTGTCTGTTTGTTATTAAGACGGAATTTTTTGATTTGAGGAAGATTGGTGTACTATGTCCAGCGAGTCGAGCGACCACACGGTTTGAAATACTATGAACAGGATTTCTGAAGTTTAATCCGAAGTTGAATACTACAAAGATAATAATAAATTTACATAAGAGATAATCTGGCAAACAGGAATCTTGAAGCCAATTCATTTTGATAATCATTGACTCAATGATACAAACCACTTATGCGCTGAAAGCCTAATTACGATCAACAACTTTATTCTCAGAGATTCTTATCAACAGTCTTTTTCAGCCATGTATGAGAGACATACTTATGTCAGTATGGCGCTATTTTCCTATCATCTAATTGTCCATTATAATTAAACATAATCTGCTGGCGTTGATAAGATATCGATAGATACATAACTATGTAGAGTCCCGATAAGATGATTCTGCGACGCGGTTTCAAAATCCACTGGAAACGAAATCATTTCTTTAACGTCACTTAAAACAATGTAATGTAGAAGAGCAGAATGGAGTAAGTGGAGCAAGAGCACACACGAAAACGAAAAGTGTCGCTGAAGAGGCCACAGATGTGTGATGAAAGATTTCCGGACTATGGACATGAGTTAGAATAAGAACAGTGATAAACGAGTGAAGAACAAATATATAGTGCGTGTGTTTATTTGGCAAAAAAAAAAAAATAGCAAAAAATAAATGACTATCCCGAAATAGAACAATAATATAACAAAAATTTCCAACACCGTGTTATCTAAGATTAATGATACTGGCGGATTTCCTGGTTTTCAAATCAATTACAGTTTTGGACTGGCAGAACCTTCAGAGCGTTGGATAAGCTGGCTGTAGTTTAGTTATGAGACCTCTTCATTTCGGGTCTCATTGCACCGATGTCAACTTTGCTATGCATCACCCCGGATAATAAAATACAGAATCAGTGAGCTTAATATTCATCTAAAGCTTCAGAGACATAAATGGAAATAAAAGAAGAATTATCGTTGTCTTTATTATTTAACCCTAGTTTTTAGTCATCATCTAACAGATTTATAATCAAAAGTTTCCCAGCTGTGACGATATAGCCTTTTTATTGAGATGTTGTATATCCCACGTGTCTTATATCTTTAATTAAAAAGAACTAAGATGAATTTTAAGGGTTATTTGGCTGAAAATTAACGTAGTGGAAGTGATATGTCTTAAAAAAATGTCTTAATGTTAAACAGTCATAGAAGTCATATGCCAGAACGTGGCAAGCTGTACGGAAAACAAAAATCATAGTCAGACTAAATTATATTTGGAAACGCTGGTCAGAATTCCTAAATAGAAAATCTTAGCTACTTCACAGCTAATCCATTCGATCAATCAACACATTGTTTGTCCAACAAGGAATTATGTTATCAATGCCAACTTCATAACATATTCCAACTTAATCACAAACCAATTATTCTCGGCATCTCGCCACGACTTCCTTTCAATTATAACATCATTCTTTAAAGATTCTTTTGCAGATTTCATTAAACAATAGACAGACAAAACAACAACAAGAACAACGACCACGTAATAATAGTTAATGGTTACTGAAAGTGACATATGGCGTCATATTTAGTCAGAAAGTGTAGAGATGATGAAAGTGAGACCAGCATTGGACAAATATTAATTTTATGGATGGCGTGAAGGATAAAAACTAAAGTCGACCTCAGTAAGACTTCAACTCGGAATGGAAAGGGTTGTAAATGAATATCAGATGGTAGTTTGTCCCTTGTTCAAACCTTTCTGCTAAAACACAGCAGTCGTATGATAAGTACAAGGTCTGAAATTTGGCCAAAGTGAGGGCTAGTCGGTTACTTCAACCCCGGTACTCGAAAGATACTTATTTTATCGACCCCGAAAGGATGAAAGGCAAACTCGACTTCGGCCTAATTTGAACTCAGACGTAAAGACGGACGAAACACTTCTAAACATTTTGTCCGGTTCGGTAAAGATTGAGCCAGCTCTCATATAATAATGATAATAATAATTCTTTAAAATTTTGATACAAGACCAACATTTTTTTTTTTTTTTTATGGAGAAGGAATTAGTCGATTAAATCGATCCCAGTGCGCAATTCGTGCGTATTTTATCGACCCCGAAGGAATGAAAACTTTAGTCAACCTCAGTGGAATTTGAACTTAGAGCGTAAAGACGGATGAAATGCCGCTAAGTATTTTGTTCGACGCGCTAACGGTCCTGCCAGCTCACTGCATTATACCTCTCCAATAATAATAATAATAATCCTTTCTATTATAGGCACAAAGCCTGAAATTTAGAGGAGGGGATTAAGTCGATTACATCAACCCCAGTATTCAACTGGTACTTAATTTATCGACTCCGAAAGGATGAAAAGCAAAATAGACCTCGGCGAAATTTGAACTCAGAACGTAGCGACGGGCGAAACATGGCTAAACGTTCCGTCCAGCGAGCTAACGATTCTACCAGCTCACCGCCTTCCCAATAATAATAATAATAATGATAATAATAATAATAATAATAATAATAATAATA
>NC_068985.1:4158126-4161958 GCF_001194135.2 Octopus bimaculoides
TATAAAAATAAAACTACTGAATAATAATAATAATAATAATAATAATAATAATAATAATAATAATAATAATAATAATAATAATAATAATAATAATAATAATAATAATAATAATAATAATAATAATATGTGATCTCAAATTTTCAAACATTGTCTAGAACAACACTGTACAAATCCAAATATATGGTACCCTAGGCATAACACCTACATGAACTTCTAACTTGTTGTCTCTCGAGGTCTCTGGGTGAGACTTGGATCCAACTTGTACAAATGCAAAGCAAAAGTCAAACATAAAATAATAATAATAATGATAATAATAATAATAATAATAATGGTTTCAAATTTTGGCACAAAGTAGGGATTAGACGATTACCTTGAACCCAGGGCTTGACAAATACTTTTATTTTAATAACCCGGAAAGGATAAAAATCAAAACTGGCCTTGGCCTATATAAAGCTTCAAGACCACTCGGAAACGTTCATACGGCACAGAACATATTTTGGGTAAGAGGTTACAAATCGTAGCATTCATCTTTCCGCCAGATGGCGTCATGAAATAACTGTTTGTATTTTTTAACGACTATTGCCTTAAGCGAGAAATTTTCCCAACAGCAAACCGCAGGGAATATGGCCTTTACGTTAAATATGTCCTAAACAAATTTGAACTGATTTAATTATTTGTTTACTCACACCACTGCTTTCACGTTACTACCACAAAATTTTGTTCTAGCCTTGGCCAACGTCGCACGTAATCAGGTCATGTTTAAACAAACAACGTCTTTCAGAGTCATTTCAGTGTCGTAGACGGTGCTGATAACATCCAAGTAGTTAAAAATGCATTCATCATTTCACCAGAAAATTCCACGTTTCCACGGTAAATATTTTCATCAAAAATTTTTAATCTTATCAAGTCTTGGTGGCTTCTAGTTGTAAATTTTGAAAGCCTCGGATATGTCTTGTGTTGTCATGACCGTCTGTCGTCCATTTCAAGTGTTGTGTTCGTTGTCCCTTATAGCTATTTCTTTGCTGTCCATTCTTCCTCCAGAATTCTCCTTATCATCTTTTTAGTGTTGCAGCAATTTCTAATTCAGTTTTATCGAGTTAATGAGGAAATCGTTTCAGGTTGAGGTCACACTGCTTATTTGATTAAATGGTCGCCATCGTTTCTCACACCGGTTGACCGTTAGCCACTTGGTGAGTATTTTTTATTTCAGGCACATTTTGCTTTATTTCCAATTATTCTCCTTTGTTTTACTTCTAGAGAATTTGTTTCATTTTCTATTCTCTATGGCATCATTTCATTACAGACTAACGTTTTTTTTTTTCTTATCAATATGTTTTTCTCTGTGGTTTCCATGTTGTTTGACTGAGTGTTGATAATCCTACATAAATACATCTGAGAGAGTAATTCTTTCTTAACAACAATGGCTGCTGCATAAATTATCTCATTTAAACTGTTAACATTGATGCCTCCATCTTTTTTACTTAAGTCAGTCATGATTCCCTTGATTTTTTTGTTTTTGTTATTGCTACAATCGGTTTTAAACCGTCCAACGCACTCTCGTTGGGGGAGCATAAAGATTTTCCAGTGTTCTCTAATTATTTTAATCTTTAATTTCTATCATTCAATTGTCTTGTTCATTAGCTCTATCTTAAGAACGTTCATTATCTTCATATACCACTCTTTCACTTCTATATTTAAGAGATGAGGAATTATGTACATTATTTACATTTGACCACTACGCCATATACTCACGGGCATATGGCGTAGTGGTTAAGAGTGCAGCCTACTAACCCCAAGATTCCGAGTTCGATTCCAATCAGTGACCTGAATAATGATAATAATAATAATAATAATAGTAGTAGTAATAATAATAGTAATAACATCGAAGAATACCTTAAGAATGAGAAGCCAGGTTCGAAATTTCCCCAAGACACCTGATGAAGGCTGGAGGGTATATCAGCCGAAACAATTGTGTTAACAACAAACAAGATGAGGACAAATATCCGTCAAATGTAAATAAGGTAAATAATGCTCTCTTTCACTTGTTCTGGTTCTGCTAGCATTGGTCAGTATTCTGATGTTGTTCTAGAGTTCAGTTTTGCTCGACAGTCGTATCATGTGCGTTTTGAACATGTCGGGTGGTCCTTCCTGATTTTCATTTATTATTGTTTTTTTTCTTCTAGATATTTACTTTAATTTATTTATTTATTCTTTGCTTTTAAAATCCTGTTTCAATTTCTCATTTCTTTTCTGCTTTGAGAATGTATCTTTTCGAATTGCCTGGTCTGTTGGCATTCAACGTTACATTCAGCTCCAAAGTATTTCTCTCCAATTTTATACAAGTATATTGCCGTAGTTTCGTATTTACCGTAAAGTATGGTTTTAAAACTGTATAAAGAATATGCATTTCAGCCTTCTCTGTTTCATTTCATTTTCTGTAATTTTTGTTGCGAAGCTTCAGGAGAAGGGCACAATCTTTGGGGGTTTTTTTGACAACTTTTGCGACAGCTATTGGTGTCTATGTATTTCTGATACGGTCAAGTTTTGCCCATTATTCCACTTAGGTTTATGTCTCAGGTTCAAAATACACAAACTGTGTTTTAATCTTGGACTGAGTGATACAGGTTCTTTTTTAGTCTTTTTTTTTTGTGTGTGTGGTGGATTTCGAAATCGAATTGTTAGTAATATGAACGTATTTTGATAGCTTCTTTATTGTAGATGACAGCAGTCGTCGGCAGCATGGAACGTTTGTAATAAATTACTAAAAGACCGAGAAATTCTACAAGTATTAGTTACATAGCTGTCCCTCAATATTTCCGCATTTTTAAACAATGTATTCGTTGCAGTTTTAATCAGTGCCACTGGATATTTTTCGCATTGTTATTATTATTATTATCATTATTATTATTATTATTATTATTATTATTATTATTATTATTTTTATTATTATTATTATTATTATTATTATTATTATTATTATTGTTATTATTATTTATTTATTAATTATTATTATTATCATCATTATTTATTTATTAATTAATTATTAATTATTATTATTATTATTATTATTGTTGTTGTTGTTGTTGTTATCATCATCATCACCATCATTATTTATTATTATTATTATTATTATTATTATTATTATTATTGTTGTTGTTGTTGTTGTTGTTATCATCATCATCACCATCATTATTTATTATTATTATTATTAGTATTATTATTATTATTATTATTATTTAAAGAGAAGTATCATCTTGATTTTCAAGTAACAGATGGCTGTAATATGGTAATTAAAGATAAATTTAATAACTATACCATTAGAATCACTAGGAATGGTCGCTCATAGACTGCACAAAATAATAGTTAATTATAATATGAAGAGCGAGGATATTTACAATGGCTTTAGATCACAGAAAATCATAATTAATTGAAATATGAAAATTTTGAATGTATGCGATGGCTTCAAACCACTTAAGAGAAATTCTATAGAATGTGAAATGAACAAATATAAACTATTTGTTGCGTATCTGGCACTTCCAATAAAATAAATATTTTTATTGTTTCAGTTATAAGACCGCGGCCATGCTGGGGTTCCGCCTTGAAGAATCTTAGTCGAACGAATCAACCGTAGTATATATTTATTTTTAAAAACTTAGTTCTTATTCTATCGGTGCCTCTGACCGAACCGCTAGCTTACGGATGCTTTAACACACCAATACTGTTTGACTAGCGGTGACGAAGGAAAAAACACAAACACAACCACACACACAAACACGCGCGCGCATACACGCACTCACACACACGTAATATGTATGTATGTATGTATATATAT
>NC_068985.1:4162049-4163421 GCF_001194135.2 Octopus bimaculoides
ATATATATATATATATATAAACACATATGATATTAAAATAGTAACAAGGCGGCGAGCTAGCAGAAACGTTAGAACGCTGAGCGAAATGCTAGGCTGCGGGGATGTAAACACACCACCATCGGTTATCAAACGATGCTGGGGCACAAACATAAACACAAAGGCACACGCACACATTGATTTCAATTTTCGTCTATCAAATCCATTCACAATACTTTGATCTGCTCCAGCCTATAGCAGGAAACACTTCACTAAGGTGCAACGCAGTGTGTGTGTGTGCGTTTATGTGTCAGTGTTTGTACCCCCAACGATCGCTTACAGCAGATGTTGATGTGTTTACGAACCCGTAAGCTAGCGGCTCGGCAAAAGAGGCGGATAGAGTAAGTACTAGGTTTACGAACAATAAGCTCTAGGGTCGATTTCTTCGATTAAAGGCGGTGCTTGAGCATGGCTGCAGTGAAATGACTGAAAACAATAAAAGAACATATATATATAGAGAGAGACAGACAGACAAACAGACAGACAGATAGATAGATAGATAGATAGATAGATAGATAGATAGATAGATAGATAGATAGATGGAATAACTAGATAGATAGATAGGTAGGTAGATAGATAGATAGATAGATAGATAGATAGATAGATAGATAGATAGATAGATAAACAAACAGACACACAGACACACAGATAGATAGATGGATGGATGTTTGGATAGATAGACAGAGAGAGAGATTGAGTGAGAAAGAGAGGGAAAGAGATGTGAATAGATTTCCTTTTTCCAGCAGGCAAGTCGTCCAACTGAGATGTTTCAACCTTGTACCTATATCAATATGTGAATTAAGAGTAACAGAGCAGAAGGGGAAAAAAGAAGTGGATAACATTTTAAATCAACAACACAAATGATGAAAAGCTGAGTCATAATAACAATTATGAATCCGTCAATAATGTCACACTTTCCGAGATATTAAACCGACGTTGCTGAAATGTGGATGGCTGTCACATGACAAGCTTCAGTGAACATATTGCAATTGCCAACAAGCAGGTTCCGACATTATGGTTCGCTACTTATCGCAATAAAACTGATAATGGAATGACAGACACCAAAGTTACACACAACACGCACGCACGCACACACAGGCACACACGTACACACACACACATTTCTTCATAAATATGTACCAATCACTATGCATATATATATATATATATATATATATATATATATATATATACGTACGTGCATATGTATAAACATATGGATATGTAAATGCATATATATGTATGTATGTATGTACGTGTATATATATAGGTATATATATACACACAAATATATAATATATAAACACACACACACACACACACACACACACACACA
>NC_068985.1:4164864-4169510 GCF_001194135.2 Octopus bimaculoides
TTGAAAAAATTTCTTCTCTAAATATACTTCCGTAGATAGATAGATAGATAGATAGATAGATAGATAGATAGATAGATAGATAGATAGATAGATAGATAGATAGATAGATAGATAGATAGATAGAGTTAATAAGATTCAGGTGAACACCTTGTAGAATGCTTTGCAAAACTCGTCCACCGTTGTTATTCCACTAATGTGCTACAGGTGTAAAAATGTTCCAAACCAATTGTAGTGAGTTAGATCGTCGTTCATTCCATTTTCTATCACCTGCGCATACATACATTCATACATACATATGTGTGCCTATGTGTTTGTGTGTGTGTGTGTGTGAGTATAGCATACATGTGCGCCTTTGTATATATGTACATATGTGTATATATATATATATGTATATATATATATATATATATGTGTGTGTGTGTGTGTGTATATATACATACATATACATGTATGCGTTTGTTTGTGTGTGTGTGTGTGTGTGTACGCGTGTGAGACTATTTTGGTGAAGCAAGGTGCGCGCCCGGCTTCGTCGCTGACATCATAATTCGTTCTTATTAGCTTCACCCGGAAAAGTATTTAAAGCGAAACGAAATAGAGCGGAAATCGAACGGAAATCGAAGCAAATGGAACGGAAAAAGAAGATGGTTATCTACCATGTGTAAAAGAGAGGGAGCAGAAAATAATTATTCGAGAAATATGATGGAATCTGCTCCCAAACACATCTAAAGAAAGTAAGACCCATAAAAGAATGAACTAAGAGACTTAATGTCTCATATCTTATCCGAAGCCTTGTATAATCCCAGGTGAACAGCGATCAAGCAGACTTGCAATCAAATCAGTTTGTCAGCTCTCATCCCTATACCTGAAAGGTGCTGACAACTTTAATTTGCAGAATCTATCAACACACAAACAGACGAAGAATCAACTCCATCGTCTATTTATTTATCTTTTCTCTTTATTTCTCTGCTTCACCGTCGCCTTGAGACGATCGTCTTTGTGCGGCTTCGCTGAATTGCTTCGAGTTCCGTCGTTAATTTTACACTGCGTGGTTATCATAATTGGGAGGTGTGACCTAAATGGCTGAGGACAAAGTCCTGCAGAGGGCCATCATAGTTTCCTGTTCTTTCGTTCCGAAAATCCTAAGGATTCATCCGGCCGTCTTCATTTCATTGCCTACTTAGTAATATTCACCGTGAAAAGGTCGGCGAGCTGGTAGAAACGATAGCAAGCCGGGCGAAGTGCTTAGCAGTATTTCGTCTGCCGTTACGTTCTGAGTTCAAATTCCGCTGAGGTCGACTTTGCCTTTCATCCTTTCGGGATCGATTAAACAAGTACCAGTTACACACTGGGGTCGATGTAATCGACTCAATCCCTTTGTTTGTCCTTGTTTGTCCTCTCTAAGTTTAGCCTCTTGTGGGCAATAAAGAAATAAATATTCACCGGGAAATATGTATCATTAATCGTGTCAACACCCAGGTCATGTACTGATCTTTTTGTTCATGGATTGCAATCCGTCCTGGGCCAGTCTACCTTGTCCGCTTTTCATTCAGCATTACTATTTCTTTATAATGTCGTGAGTGTGCCTGCATGAAATTATATTATCACTAACATGCATAAGTATGCTTTTGAGAGCAAAACAATGCACAAGTACAACAGAGAAAATCGTCCGCTACATCATTCACACACTCAGACACACACACAAACACATACACACACACACACACACACACACACACACACACACACACACACACACACACACACACACACACACACACACACACAGATGCAGATTACAAATGCAGACTCCTATCTAGTGCCCGCTTACAGCTAAAGAGCATGCAATGTTTTGCTAATCTATAGAGACGTGTTGTTAATCTGACAGGCAAATATTTCAAATAAGCCGATGCCAAAATCTCAGAAGTGCATCAGGAATCTTTCGTAATTGAATGGTTCCAGGGAATTTTATCAATGATGTCACAGCAGTTGTTGATGTTGTTGTTGTTGTTGTTGTAATAACTGTTGGCGTTGTTTTTGGTGCTTTTAATTGAAAACCGACGCTGATCAACCACGACTGTGATTAAAAACGTTGCAGCTGTAACAATCCCAATGAGATCTCACGGACAGCGTGAATATGCATAGTGATGCATGAATATGTATAAATATATGTGTGTGTGTGTGTGTGTCTATGTAGCTATGTATGTCTATAAACACGCACACACATTTATATACATATATAATAATAATAATAATTGTTGTCTGCCACTAACGAACGTTTTAAGAAAGATGCGTGTGAGGTACATGGTAGGCAGGGTGAAAGTAAACAACCTGTGGCTTATCAATGACCTAAAGCTCACTATGACTGAGAAAGAAATTGAGAGTTTTACGGCAACTGTGCAGATGATTGGCAAAGATATTGGCATGGAATTTGGGATCGAGAAATGTGGTGTAATGATTCTCAAAAGGGGGGAAATCAGTAAAAGCCATGGGATCAAGCTGGAAAGTGGTGAAATTATGAAGGAAGTCGGAGAGAAAGGATATAAGTACCTGGGTATCGATGAAAGAGATAAGATGAATGAACACAAGATGAAAGAAATGTACAGGAAAGAGTATTTGAGGAGAAGTCGGCTTACGCTCCAGTCGAAGCTAAATGGCCGCTATAAGATTAGAGCAATTAACACGTGGGCGGTTGCTTTGATTAAGATATGGGGCAAGAATAATAATAATGATAATAATAATAATAATAATAATAATAATAATAATAATAATAATAATAATCCTTTCTACTATAGGCAGGAGGCCTATAGTAAAATAAATGTAAAATAAACGAAAGGGATATATTTGTATAGGTAGGTTGGTTGGTAGGTATGTATATGTATGGCAGTTGGATTAGTCACATAGGCATTTGAAAATATCGGTTCGATATTCTTGTTAAATAAATACATGAACACGTTCTATGTCTTGTCCGGATGGAAGTTTGTCTCTCTCGAATTGTGATACATATAAAGCAGCACGTGTAAAATGCACCGTCGGCGGAAGAGAGAAAGAAATTGAGACAAGCGGGGCGTCCATACAGAACTGTGTGAAGTCAAGTAGAAAATGAGAAAATAAATGGCAACCAAAATGTCACTTACCCCACCCTACACCGTTTCTACTCCTACGAATACTTTACAGTAAGTGCTCAAATCTTTGAAATGATTAAACATGGAAATATAATACTTTGGTTCGATATATTCGGTTTTGCATCATGTCTTCTCTAATCGCTACGTAGACATTATAGTTTTACGATTACATTACGACACAATATTGATTTCAAATTTTGACTCAGGACCAACTATTTCGGGGCGGAGGAGGTAAGTAGATCCCATCAACCCTAGAGCATAACTGGTACTTATCTCATCGAGACCGAAAGGATGAAAGGCAAAGCCGTCCTCAGCGGAATAAATTAAGATACAATATTGACCTTTAATCTACTCGGTAGTATAGTATGGTTGCAAGAAGAACCACGGTATCCTTACTAGCAATAAATATTTCGTTTTACGATTGTGTCTGTACGTCTTCAAATGAGAAACATACATGCATTATTGTACGCGTATGACCTGCAGAAACATGAATTTGTATTCGGAGAAAATATTCGAATTTACACATGCGCAGGGTTGGCCATGTGGTACAAGGCTTGCTTCCTAACCACATGATTCCGAGTTCAGTCCACTGCGTGGCACCCTGGGCAAGTGTCTTCTACCATAGCCTCGTGCCAACCAAAGCCTTATGAGTGGATTTGCTAGACGAAAACAGAAAGAAACCCATCGTGTATATATATGTATATAAGTATATATATATATGTATATATATATATATGAATATAAATATATATAAACACACACATATATATATATATGTACGTACAGGCATATATATAAATACACACACAAACACATATGTATGTACATACATACATATATATATATATATATATATATATATATATATATATATATATATATATAAACTCGCACACATATATGCTCACATTTATTTGTATGATTTATACGTGTACGGATATGTATAAATATACATACGAATGTATATATACATTTATGCATATTATATCCACACACACACATACACACACAAATACACATACACACACACACACACACATATGTATATATATATATATATATGTGTGTGTGTGTGTGTGTGTGTGTGTGTGTGTATAGTAATAACAAGAACTTTTGGATGTAAATTCATAAATTCATAAATCCTTTAATGCATTTCTGCGAACACTTCCACAAACTTCATGTTTTAGTTGTATTCCTTTTCCATGAGATATTAGAAATGTAACTTGCAAAATCCATGTATTTTAAGGCGAATATTACGTTCCTTTCGGCAAAGATCATTTCTGCTGGATTCCCGATAAAGCAGGAAGGAATACAGCTATGAAGAATGCAGCCGATTCTGTCCATTAATTTGTATTCATTCGTTACTCGGGAGTTGTGTATGCACTTATTTAGTTTTGTATTTTTGGCTGAGGATCCCATGTTAGATACAGGAGTCCAGGTTAGACACAAGAGTCCAGGTTAGACACAGGAGTCCAGGTTAGACACAGGAGTCCAGGTTAGACACAGGAGTCCAGGTTAGACACA
>NC_068985.1:4169720-4173371 GCF_001194135.2 Octopus bimaculoides
GAGTCCAGGTTAGACACAAGAGTCCAGGTTAGACACAGGAGTCCAGGTTAGACACAGGAGTCCAGGTTATACACAAGAGTCCAGGTTAGACACAGGAGTCCAGGTTAGACACAGGAGTCCAGGTTAGACACAAGAGTCCAGGTTAGACACAAGAGTCCAGGTTAGACACAGGAGTCCAGGTTTGTGAGGCTTAAGTAATTGTTATTAATTGGAAACGTATTACCAGTGAAAGAAGGAGTGTTTTCATCGCATACAATTTGTTATTCACCTAAGCAGAAACAAGGACATTAGCTTAGGTCGTTCTACTTATCAAAATGCTTAGATATCCATTGGAAAAGCTTTTCCCACGTTGATCCGTGTGTTTATCGTTCACTTCAGCAATTGGGAATTAGAATGAAGTGGAATTCCTTCTGAAGAGGAGTTTCGACAGGGGAGTGATATTTCTTAGGAATAATCTAGAAAATTACAGCAAATCTTTGTTATACACGAAAGATATGTGACATTGATTTGAGAGATATGAAAGTAGCAAAGGAAATAGCAGTGAATAGACGTTAAAGGTTTATGAAGATGTCTCTTATTGCAGCAAATTTCGCAGAAAGGAAGAATCTGGATTTGGAACGTGGATAGGCCTCAAGTGAATATTATTTCTGTTGTAATTTGAACACCACAAATTGTTGTAGTAAGGGAAACAGCTCTGTTAGACAGTGATGGGTTGAGGTAACAATACATTAGAAATATTACACGGGTCAAACACTACACTGATTATGAAACTAGTCACAGATTTGGTCCACAACTGAAGCAGGGAAAACAATGTGTTGGTGCACGAAGTCATAATCGACCTTCAGTTATACATCAGTGGAATAAATTCTTGATTAAATCATACGCATTTAGTACTTTAATACGCAGCATAAAAACTGCTTCGAAATATAGAAAATGACATTTGCAGGTATTCGCAGAGTGTTTCCACTTAAATGCACTGCTCTAATGTCAGAGACTTAAAAACAATGGCACTGCTATATCGTTCCCAGAAGCTCTATTACTTCCATTCCACATATTACAACATTTAGTAGCTTGCATTATGTTCAAATGTCGTTTTCCTTTCAATTTGCCTCCTTTTTCTAGATGATGATGATGATGATGATGATGATGATGATATCGCTGAAGACATTGATGCCGTTGTCTTTTGTGTTTTGTTTTTAGCTCTTAGGGAAGAATCTTCTAAATATTGAAAAGTCTTTATCAATTTACTTGTAAGACTGTTTTGCCATTTTTCGAAGATATACAACATTGAAAATAATCTTTTTGGTGTGTTTTATATTTTGCATTCTTGTTTATTGAATAATAAATAGTATTTTGTTTTCGTATGAATAAGAGGTGAAGCATATAAAAATTACATCGGCAGCTTACACTTCAAATATAGATACCTTTTTAATCTTTGCATAAATCAACGCATAAATTCAGACGGATGTATTTTAATGTAAGAATATGAAAAGAGTAGGCTAGAAGAAAAAAAAGCTTCCATGGTTTCGTTTTTCAATTATTACAGTAACATATTGAATATTTTATGAAAACGAGGAATTTTTCTGTGTTTTCGTTTTTCACATAAAGTATTTGATTACTAAAGGAATATTTTAAATGGTCGACAAAATATGCCTTTCAGAAATTTCATGGATCACGTGTTGTAATGACTAGTTTTGTGAGAAATGGTAAAACATCTAAATGGGATCTAACAAGACATTAAATAGAGTTGAACATAAGGTTGCTATTACAAGAATAAACTCGAAAGACAACAACAAATAATATAGAGAAATGTAATTGCTGAAGTTATTGAATGAAACCCAATAAAGCTTCAAAATTTGCTACGATATTTGAGTCTTTCTGCTTGTTTAACACTGACGATGGGTATCGGAATTAGCTACAAAAATATCCCTATTTACTAGTCATTCTCAATCGGTTTTTGCCTATAGACCTCATAGCTATTCGATTATTTCTTTTTAAATCCTACAATATTTCCATAAACACACAAAAACCGTTAGATTCATTTCAACATTTAAATTTAATTTGCTAAAATAGTTTCGTCGCTTTGAGACCGCGACCTGTTCACTGACAAAATTCCGTGCTGCAATACAATTAAATTGCAGCACAGAATTTTGTCAGTGAACAGGTCGCGGTCCCAAAGCGACGAAACTATTTTAGCAAATTAAATTTAAATGTTGAAATGAATCTAACGGTTTTTGTGTGTTTTTAAATGGCTTATAAACACCTTCCACGCTGCAATTGTTTTCGTTCCAGCACACGATCCCGTATCAGGTCCCTTGCTATGCAAGTACATCTCAGTAATATTTCCATAATTAAACATAAATTGAAATTATATTTTTAAAAATTGTTAAAATATGTTGTGTATTGTAGAGGCTCTGCCAATTTATTACACTAACTTTCACAACAAAATCTTAAATACGACCCCGAGGATCATATAGATCATGGTTCATATCACTGCTATATATTGTTATGTCTACTTATTCATTCGACTGTAATGTCTCATAAAATCCTAGTTAGACATCATTGCTGTTTCTCACAAAGCTACACTTTTCAACACATTACCCAGGAAATTTTTAAATGCTTATTTTTCTCGAGCTTTTAAATAAATTCCTTTAGAATTCAAATACTTTTATATGAAAAAAAGAAAATGATATAAAACTTCGATTTCATAAAATATTCAATATGTTATCGCAATAATTGAAAAAGTAAAGAATTACAAAAACTATTTTTCAGAAATATTCTTTTCATTTTCTACCATTAAAATACATCCATTTGATTTACGCGTTGATTTATCTAAAAATTAAAAGCGAGAATAAATTTGAAGTGTAACCGAAATGATTCAATAAAGCTGTAATTTGACGGCTGCTAATTTTGTAAAGCGAATGAGCGTGGCTTAGCGGTTTAGAGCATTCGGCTCAGCATCGTAGAGTTGCGAGGTCGATTCACGCCAGTGCATTGTGTCTGTGACCAACACACTTTATTTTACGTTGCTCAAGTCCTCTCAGTTAGCAAAATTGAGTTGACCCTATGCTTCAAAGGAGCAGCCTCGTCTCATTTGGTGTCATGTTGAATCTCCCTGGGAACTATATGAAATATACGCATGTCCGTGGAGGACTCGATCACTTGCACGTTAATTTTCGGAGCTAGATGTTCCGTTGATAGCTAAAAATGTGCGCAGTTCCAAGTAATAGCGATTTTTACAATGCACTTAGATTGTAAGGTATTTCGAAAGTTTCCAGATGTTTTTTTCCTGTTGAGTGGTATTGAACCCAATGCTCCGATGACAATAGTGACAACCTCTATGTTTAACTCTCGTAGCTGCCACATCTTAGCGATGTTTTAACACCTTGACTTTCTGAAAGACAAACTGCTAAGGGATTTTTACCTTCCCCTTTTCGTCCATTACCTTTTCCAGTGTATGTTGGTACCAAGCACCCGTTACCTCGTACCCATACTTCCGGCATAATAGCCAGTGAAGGTTTGGGGCTACCTTGTCATGTCTGCGCTTGTACTCTTTCTGCGCAAGACTTTCACCAGCACTAACAATGTCAGCCACGCTTTTAACCCTCTTCCCACACATTCTGCAGAGGTTCGTTGCACTTGTATGGTATA
>NC_068985.1:4173940-4175192 GCF_001194135.2 Octopus bimaculoides
ATTATACCTAAGGCACCTACTATGATAGGAATTGTTTCTGTTTTTAGATTCCACATTCGAGTTACCTCTATTTCCAGGTCTTTGTATTTTGAAAGTTTCTCCATTTCTTTTAGAGAAACGTTGTCATCTGCTGGTATTGATACATCAATTAGAAAGCATTTTTTTTCTTCATGATCTTTGATAACTATATCTGGTCTATTTACCTTAATTTCTCTATCTGTGTGTATTAGCATATCCCAGAGTATGGTTGCTTTCTCGTTTTCTGTGACCTTTTCTGGCGTGTGTTTATACCATCTTTTTTCTGTTGTTATTCCATAGTGTTGGCATAGCTTCCACTGTATATAGGTCCCAGCTCTGTCGTGCCTGTGTATTGTTGTTATTATTATTATTATTATTATTATTATTAGATTATGGGTGTGTGTAGTCGATTTTTTATCAATTTAATTCCGTTCTCCTACTGTTTTGTTTTTTAACAGTTCATGGATTCAGTCTATCGGCTGCGGTCATACTGGAGCACAGCATTCAAGTGTTTAGATGATCATATTGACCTCAATACTTATTTCAGCATATTTAGTCGATATCTCATTGTCGAAACACTACAGAGAGCCTTAAGCAATCCAACGTACGCTGGGAAATGGCCACACTCACACACACGCGTACACACACAGACGGCCACACACTCACGCACACATAGGCATGGCTGTGGTAAATAGTTGGTTTCCCAATCACGCGGATACGCCTTGAGTCATGCAGCATGGCATTTTGGGCAAGTGTGTTGTGTGTGTGTGTGTGTGTGTGTGTGTGTGTATGTGTGTGCGTATGTGTTTTTGTACAGGTGTTCGTATCCAACAGCGCTTGACAACCGGTGTTGGCGATTTTACATCCCTGTAGAAAGTGATCGATAGAATAAGTACTAGACTTTATCTAAGGCGATGCTCCATTATGGCAACACTCCAATGACTGAAACCAGTAAAAGATAAAAAGATGTATACATACATACACGTGTATGTGCGTTTGCCTATCTATTTACCTATGGCTGATAGTTAGCAAGGTGAGACACACATAAGAAAGAAGGAAACAAAGGACCACTGATGAGGTCACAGAAGTGTGACGAAAGAACTCTGGCCGAAATAAGATTAAGATTAAGATTAATGTAATATAAAGCTGAAAAAAAAAAAAATTAACACCAAATATACAGTGCGTGTGTTTTTATTGGCTAAACTGGCAATATGACCATCCCCAAGTACAACAA
>NC_068985.1:4176584-4178458 GCF_001194135.2 Octopus bimaculoides
TATATATATATATATATATATGTGCACGTGTGTGTAAGGGTATGGGGTGTGTGCATATTGAGAGCCCCTCTTGTTTAAGTGATCTTCCCCCGCCCCAGCCATCCCTTGCCACTTATTGATGTTCTTCACACTCAGGCAGCACCCTACACCGGTGGCCTGCTGCTAACAGACCATCATAGAAGGTTGTGAACTGTTACAAATCGCATTCACCATTTATACAACACTAACAACACGAGAAGAGCAGCAGCAGCACCACCACCACCACCAGCAGCAGCAGCAGCAGCAGTGCGCGACAGAAACTTGTCCGCTATTATATTGCAGCACACTAACGAACATTTTCATTTTCCTAAACCACCACCTACTTTTACTACTACTACCACTACTGCTGCTTCCGTTACTACTACTACTACTACTACCACTACTACTACTACTACTACTACTAATAATAATAATAATAATAATAATAATTATCCTTTCTAGTATAGACACAAGGCCTTAAATTTGGGGGTGGAGGGGACTAGTCGATTTCATCGACACCAGTGCGTAACTGGTACTTATTTTATCGAATCCGAAAGGATGAAAGGCAAAGTCGACCTCGGCGGAATTTGAACTCAGAAAGTAGCGATGGTTGAAATACCGTTAAGCATTTCGTCCAGCGCGCTAACGATCCTACCATTTTCTGCCTTGATGATGATGATGATGATGATGATGATGATGGTGATGATGATAATAATATTAATCGCACCACTACCACCAACACCATTACCATCGCCTCTATTCAGAATACAACAGCAACGGTAACAAGACTGGAAAACGGTAGCGTTACCACAGCCTCCACTGCACCGCACTCATTGCTATCAGCGATAGCATTAACATCGACCGCATCATGTCTCCCACCACAACCTCCACCACCACCACCACCATCATCATCATCATCATCATCATCATCATCACATGTAGCACCATTGTCGCCACTACCCTACTGTACCAGAATAATTCTCATTTGCCAACACCAACGCCATCTTCGGCACCACCGTCGCCAATATCAATACCCAGAAGAGAATTACTGAAGCCATTATCATCATTATCATCATCATCATCATCATCACTATCAGAACTGCTGCTATCAATCCCATCCCCACGCCACCTACCACCACGACCACCACCAGCAACAACAACAACAATATTAACAACAGCAACCACAGAATTAATGAAACCACCACCCCGTCGTCAACACCAACAACATCAACAACATGATCACCCGCTTCAGAGTGACTGAAATTATTACTACCATTATTACACCACCAACACCACCACCGACAACAACAAACCCCACCACCAACAACAACAACATCACCAATACCATCAACAACAACAAAACTATTACAGTTGCAACCAATCAACTGTGGAACTTCATCTAACATAAGATACACTAAAAACAATAGACATATTGAAAAATCAATGTTTACCAAGATCTGAGAGGAAGCTATCATTATGGTTTGATGTAGCCATTTCCACGGGGAACAATACCAGTTCTATTACAGACTTGACAATGGCTTTTTTTTACCTTGATCTGGCATCAAGAAATATTGGTTGTGGCTCCTTCAGTTATAGCCACATCAAGTTCTGTTGCTATAGACATACGGCATAATGGATGTTGAATGTGGGAATTGTACGTGTGTACGTGTTTGTATGGACGGACGGACGGATGCATGAATGGATGGATGGATGGATGGATGGATGGATATACAAACAGAACGGATACATGTGTGTGTGTGTGTGTGTGTATACATACACACACACACACACACATATATATATATATATATGTATGTATGTATGTATAAATATATATATATATATATATATATATA
>NC_068985.1:4178575-4179349 GCF_001194135.2 Octopus bimaculoides
ATGGATGGATGGATGGATGGATGGATATACAAACAGAACGGATATACAAACAGAACACACACACACACATATATATATATATATATATATGTATATATATATACATATATATATATATACACATACATGCGTGTGTATATGATATCTATATTATGTGAGTATGGGTGTGTTCATGCGTTTGTGTGCATGTGTGTGTGTGTGTGCCTGTGCCTGTGTGTGTTCGTGTGTATGTGCATGTGCGTGCGTGTGTGTGTGCATGTGTGTGCCTGCGTGTGTGTTTGTGTGTGTGTGCATGTGTGCATGTGGGTGGGTGTGCGTGTGTGTGTGTGTCTTTCGCTTCCATACATTGAGCCCCTGCAACCTGCTACCTTATTTGTTATCTTGTTTATACACATGCTCCATAGGATAAGCATTATTTAATATCATCACGTAAGGAATGTTCTTTTTCGTACGAACCACAGCTCAGCTGATTCGCGCTGCTTATTTCTACGTCACCGCTGCATATCTGTTCGTCTTTGTGCGTATAAACCCTCAACCTAACAAAATCGCCGACACACAATCGTTGCTACTCTTTGACTTTTCTACTGATACTACAATGGTCTCAGTTTCTTAAAACTAGTCAACTATACACTTGTGTGTGTGTGTATGTGTGTGTGTGAGAGAGAGAGAGAGATTCTGTGTGCAAGATGCGCTGCATCTTACAGCAGAAACAGCTATATATAGATATATATGTGTGTGTGTATGTGTGTATACATATAATATATATATATATAT
>NC_068985.1:4180999-4183489 GCF_001194135.2 Octopus bimaculoides
AATTAGAGACAATTATAATATATGATCAATATTTTTTGCTAAAAGACCAGCAATTTCAGGGGATAATTTATCGATTACATTGACTGATACTTTATTTTATCGACCCTCAATAGAAGAAAAAGGCGAAGTGACCGTAGCGGGGTTGGAGCTCAGCGCAATAATAGCTGGAATATTATACAGGGAGCGGCAGAAGTAACGCCCTTTCACATTGAATCATGTTATTTTGATGAAAGAATACTTAGAAAATTTCCGAAAACTTGTGCGATTTCTTTTCATTAGTTTATTATTCATTTCTTTAAGTAATGCAATAAATTTATGTTCAATAAAAAATTACTATAAAAACATTTATATACTAAAAAAATAATTATTAAATACAAAAAGGGCGTTACTTCTGCCGCATACTGTATTATAATCAAACCTTTCTTATTATAGGCACAAGGCCTGAAATTTGGGGCGAGTTTGAACTCAGAACGTAAAGCGGTCAGAAATGTCCTGAAGCAGTTTGACCGGCGTGTTAACGATTCAGTCAGCTCGCTACCTTTTATTGCATTATAATTAATGATAATTAATTATCATAGTTATTGTTTCCCTTATTAGTGCTGTCGTGTCATCAAATGTTGAGTTTTTCGATTCGCTTCAGCAGCGCTACTGCCAATAACATCTGTTAATTCCAAGCAACAAAATGTAACTGAATTATAACTATTATTAAATTATTTTATAAAATATGGGTTTTAATTATTGCCTAGGAACGATTATTCTAAGATTCTATAGTGCAATTAAGATCGTTAATTGCCAATTCAGTTAGAACCAGCATTCATTTAAATATTTTAATAATAATCATTTATTGTTGATTCAAATCGATGAAGAGACAAAATGGCAGAGTAGAGCTTATTGTCAGCTGACTAACTTCTCTGACTTTTACTCCGAGGTTCACCTTCCAAGAGACCGGCAACGCAAGCATCTTAGCAGCGGTTAGTGAAGTTTTCGTCTTATATCAAAATTATTTATGTATCTATTATCTATCTCTATCTATCTATCTATCTATTTCTCTCCCCTCCCCCCACTCTCTATGTATATATACATAGAGAGGGAGAGAATAGTGTAGGTGCAGTATACACCTCGCTTAGTTATTTACCACTTCTGAGGTTCCACTCGCTATGAAACACATGCAACCCCGAGCTTATCTACTCCATTCTTTAACTCTTGTATTCTTATTCGTATACCCGAGAACCCTGGCTGCCTACGGTGAAATATACAAAGAACCTTTTTCAGCTCATCGTACTTCGATACGGAAAAAATCCACAACCTTCCGTCTCAATAAACTATTATCGTTCCTGAAAGTTGCTTTTCGTTTTCACTATGGATTTTTTCAAGCTCACTTTCTTCCTACATCCTGATCCTTCGATCTTATATTTATATATATGTATGTGTACAAAATATTTTATAATTATATACATAATTATAACAAGGGATCGGCTTTACGCCTCACCACGCACTGCAAGAAATATGAAGCTAAAAGACCCTATTACCACCTTAAAATCTCCGAGAATATCACATTAGTGCGTGGTGAGGTGTAAAGCCGATCCCAAATTAGCGAACAATGTATGCAGTAAGAAATTTGTACCCGACACAATGTGAAAACCATCTTCTGGATGCTGAATTCTGTCCTAAATATTTGCGTTGCATATTTATGAATATTATTGAAGTCATGTACAACTATTGGTCATAAGCCGTCATATGGTAATTGGCGGAACAGTCTTGTTCTGTAACTGGGTTGTATGGGAACCGGTGAATAACAGGGGCAGCGTTGGAGACCTCCTCCTGGTATAATACATCAAAAGGAAAGTTAATTACGCAACAGCCGCCCAGAATGAAAGCTGAATTAAACATAACTAGAAACAAGAGATCCACTGTACGAGCATTTGATTTCCTTGAGATAAAAGCCACAGCTTCGTCAAATAAGAAAAAAAAAACCTACATTAGATAACATACACTTATATACACTTAAAAGATCGGTTATAGAGAGAATGTCTTAGTTCAATTTTACAGCACTTGTAATAATAATAGCGTTGAGATGTTTCTTTCCTTCCATATTTATTTGCCGCTTAACTCAACAATTTCATAGCTAAATATGTCGCCACGGACATAGCAGGCTGCTACACTACTAACTCGCAGTCCTTAAGAAAATACATAGCATTTTGTATATTATCCGTCGACATTGATACTTTAATATCAATGCTCGTACAGCAATATCACTGCTATATTAAACATAATATATTGTCTATAAGAATTGATCGCCATTTTTATGTAGGTTGTCAGTTCTATAAATGGTTAGTCATAGCTTTTGGCTGAAACATTAATGGTTATAGTAGCTTTGTCAAAGACGTTAGAGCAGACAGCTGACTCACATGCCATCTTGTAAATTACCTTATACTTAAATACACAGAGGCACAAGCATATATATATGTATATATATATATATATATATAT
>NC_068985.1:4184054-4185279 GCF_001194135.2 Octopus bimaculoides
AAATACAGAGACAGAGACAGGCAGAAACAGGAAAATGCTCCTTGTATTTGAATACTATGCAAATATTCTTTTAAAATACTTTTCATTTCATTTCTCCAAAATTTAATTGTTTTCCATACTTAGAGGTGAAAAAGTCTCAATGGCCGAAACTGGTACTGAAATGTTTTTTATAAAATTATTTTAGCATTTTCTACCTTGACTTTTTTTCCATATATATATATGTATATAAATATATATATAAATATACGCCTTCGCATCGTATACACACAAACACACACATGCAAAAAGAATAAAGCAAAGAAACTAGAAGTTGCGTGGAACCCTTAGGCCGGCTGAGATGTAGAATAAACAGGGTGAAGAGTCAGTCCACAGAACCCAGAATCGCCACGTTTTACAGTCTTCTAACCCACGCGAAAGCATTCGATACCAGAAGCTTAAGAATCGGCACCCAACCTGCAAAAGGAATGAATGTCAGCTATTTGACAGACGTTGTTAACATTATTGAAACCATTTCCGCAGAAACTGCAAACAACTGACTTCCGACTGTGTCTGTCATCATTGTCGCCGACGCCTCCGAATGGTTTCGCCACGAAAAGTGCTATGAAGCGAATTACTTATAAAAGCAGTGGAACCACCAAAAATATATTAATTCTGCAAAGATCTTCGAATCTTCAAAGAACAATATAAGACCTTAACGGACCCCAGCTGTACTTGCTTCTAAAAGAAAAGATTTCTAAAGAGAAGTGCGGTGACCGTCTCAGATACTAAATCGAAGAAGTTAACTCTTTTCTGAAAGACATTCTCAGCGATTCGATGACAGAACTAAAGGCTAAACACAATGAAGCCATCATCAACCAATCAAGCTCTAATCACAATCTGAAATAACCAATCAACCAGCTGAAATATTCAAGATTGAAGAAGGTTGAGGGATTATCAGAGTAGCAGTCTGTTCTTGGCCTAAGAGATGGACTCTACAGTGAGCTGCCAAGAGTTCATCAGGTGCTTGCAGGGAATCTTGAAGGTGAAAGAGCGAAACGGGTGAGATTCTGTTTAGTGGAAGTGAACCGGAAGTATTTGGGTCAACAAAGAGTAAATTAAAAGAACATCAATTAGTTTCAGCCACATACGTGTGCGTGTGAGTATGTGTGTGCGTGTGTGTGTGTGTGTGCGTATGTGTGTGTGTGCGTGTGCGTGTGTGTGTGTGTGCGTATGTGTGTGTGCGTGT
>NC_068985.1:4185984-4189457 GCF_001194135.2 Octopus bimaculoides
TATATATATATATATATAAAAGATGTCATAATTAATCCAAAATTCCCAGAACGAAAATTTTGCATCAATAATAATAATAATAATAATAATAATAATAATAATAATAATAATAATAATAATAATAACAATAATAATAATGAGATGATGATGATGATGATGATGAAGGATGCGAGGGTGATTGGGTTGTCTCTTTCATTTCATGGAGTGAAATATATTGGTAAGACAACAATAACACGGTTGACAGAATAATAATGACATCACCGCATGCTTAGTATAAACATTGTATGACATCACTTATTTAATATGGTTAATTGAGAAATTCCGGTGGAGGTGAATATTGGTCACTAATCAAGAGACATTACGTATTAATGAAGCGTTTACTAAGAGTTTGTAAAATGATTGTTGAATATGTATATTTTATGGAAAACAAAAGATGGTTTCGAAATTGATTTTGCGTTGCAATCTCTTAATGATAAAGGTTTGCTTTTGAAATATAAATGAATATGAATGGTATTTATATTGAATTCAGGTTTTGACGCTAGGCCAGCAATTTCGAGGAAGGGGTAAGCCAATTACACCCCTACCCCCAACCACCCCACATTGTTCAGCTGGTACTTATTTTATCGATCACGATAGGAGGAAATGCAAAGTCGAATTCGATGGCATTTGAATTCAGAAAATCGAGACACACGACATACCGCCAAGCAGTTTTGCCCGAGGTGCTAAAGATGCTGGCGACTCACCGTTTATTTATATTTCTAAGATCTATGTTGATGGGCGGGCGGTGAGCAGGCAGAATGGATAGCAGGCCGAGCAAAATTTGACATCAGTATTCGTATCAGCATACATGCGCTTTCCACTTTTATCAACATTCAATATTTGTTTCGATGTGTGGTCTCCTTCGGGGACCATTTTCATCATTTACTCGTAATAATTCATAGCAGCCTCTGTGTTCGCAATAACTTCAGACATTTTACGTTGTGCAGACGCCGGTTGTTAATTCTGGAATTATTTCAGTTCCCCTATTGTTGTCTGTTTCATAAAAATCCTCTCAACAGTTCCCCCTTTTTTTTTTCATTTTACAGCATCTGGAACTGAAAATGTTCATAAAAGTAAAGTCTTCATAACATGATGCCATTTCTGTTTAAAGGATTTCTGTTTCTGTTATACATTTTACTGTTATGTTCCTCTACTTACTAAACGACCCTTAAATTACAAGAACACTTATGAAATGAACCAAAGACTCATTTCTAGAGCCCTGTATGCAACCATGCTACCATTGGCAAAGCTGTGGCATCAAACAGCCAACCATCTTGCTCGCTCACTATACCTGGCCGGGGCCACGGGGACAGAGCTCCCTGGTACCTTTTCCGTAACGTCCTATAAAAAGCAACCGTCCTTAGACTTTCGCTTTGGATTCCTGAATATAACCATATGTTACGTATAGATCGCTAGCCACTAAACCTTTTCTGTTTTCTCTCCCTGTTTATTTCTGGGTCCCTTTATGTTGAAGAGCGTAGGCTCGAAACGTAAAAGACTTTCTCACTTCCCAAGCGTTAAAATAAAACATGTTTGTTGTTTACACACCCGTACATATATATATATATATATGTATGTATATATATATATAGCTCTCCTGTGTGACCCCTCTGTCCGGCCTTCGCCATGATAGACCGCTAACCACCAAACATTTTCTATTTTTTCTCGCTATTTATTTCTGTGTTCCTTTCTGTTGAAGAACGTAGACTCGGAACGTAAAAGACTTTCTCACATCCCGAGTGTTAAACTAACCTATCTGTTTGTTGTTTACACACCCGTCTTTGTCTTTTAGCCTGTTTTTGTTTTGTTTTTTTGTAAATTCTCACTATATATATCATACCTTGATACTGTGAGGAATAAAATCCCCGTTCACGGGCCGTTGGTATTTACAGAGTGTTCAACACTTTCGGTATGCGAATTAGGGACTCCTCCATAGAGTAACTGCTGCATTTATTGAGTATATGAACAGTTTGGCTGATTCTTTCTCTGGAGATTGTCAAAGTGATGACGACGCCTCTGATCAGAACCCAATAAGGTTCGAAAATCGATTAAGACCTTTCATCGTTTTTTTTTCTCAGTCTGCGGAGAAATGGCTAAATATGTTTCCCTGTTTATAATTGTACCATATATTACGTATTTAATATTAAAAATTACAACATTTATTCAAACGTTCTTTTGGCGAGGAGAGAGATCAGAGATGCAAGCATTTCATTTGGAAGCAAAACTATTTTTATGCTAATTTACAGCTCATGTTTCTTTTATTTCTTACTTCGTTATGCAAACTATTTCTGAGTGTTTGCGTTACTTTTCGCTTATTTATTTTCTATTTACTATTTTCAGTAATTTACACCAACCGACGACGACGACTATTTGCTCTATCGTTTATTTATTTATTCATTTATTTCAGTTCGAATCGTTGGAGTCATTTTATTTTAAAATCTACACAATTTTCGTTCTCGAAACAACCTTTTTTTTTTCTTAATTATTATTCTCCTTCTCTTCAAGTAATCGATCAAACATTCTTACGATACATTTAGTTTATTTTGCCACAGACAAAATCCCAATGAAAAACTGTTTCGTTGCTGCTGGATCAAACCAGATGTTTATATTCACGTCAATGAATTTTAAAGTTTTTACAGTTCCGAATAAATGCTAACACACCACTCCACCAATTAATCTAAATATCCCATTGTGTTATTTGGTATTTAAGTCATGCTGCATTTATCTCTGGCTGTATATTCCTGTTTATGCGTCTCTATACACGCTTGCTTTTCTGCATGTACGTGTGTGTGTGTGCACGACTATACATATATCGCCATTTTTGTTTGTTCCTGGGTTTGTGCATGCACGTATTGTGTGTGTGTGTGTGTGTGTGTGTGTGTGTGTGTGTGTGTGTGTGTGTGTGTGTGTGTGTGTGCACTGTTCTCACGTTAAATACCTTTTATTTTTCTTTCAAAAATATTTTGAAACCCAGCAACACCAAGAGAAACAATGCTTTCTTATGAATGGCAGCCATGGCGTCTCCGTCGGAATCAGGCACCGGGAATAAGGAAATCAATCAGATGTTCTTACATTCCGATTTTGGGGGTAACTTAACTATTTCTGTTATTGAAGGGGGTTTCGATTATTTTGACTATGAATGGGAGCCCATAATCAAAGCTTACAATCCATATATACCGGCGTATTAAGGCAGTGAACTAGCAGATTAATGAGCAGGCAAGGCATAACGTTTCGCCCGTCTTTACGCTCTGAATTCAAATTCCACCGAAGTCCACTTTGCTTTTCATCTTTTCGGGGTCGATAAGATAAGTACAAGTTGAGTACTGGGGTCGACTTACCCCTCCCTGCCCAAAACTGTTGGCCTTGTGCCAAAATATATAAAATAAATTGATATACACGCCTATATATATATATATATATATATATATATATAT
>NC_068985.1:4189528-4191476 GCF_001194135.2 Octopus bimaculoides
ATAGGAGTGTATATCAATTTATTTTATATTCTAAATGCCAAAATAGAGAACCAAAAATTTACAAATTCATTTATACATTGAAAGAAAGTTGTCAACATGGTAACCTGAATTCCCACCTCACAACCAATGGTAAATTCTAATATTCTTACCTGATTCAACGTTTCTTGGATTCATTCATTTATTCAGAACCGTATTTGGAATGTCCAATCAAATTCTAAACTTTAAACGTATATTTTTTAAAAATACGTTCTTAAAGCGAAGATGGCAACTCTGTTCGATTTACATTCCAGAACTCAGTTAAAACATGTGAACCTGCATGAAATGTGGAAATGTCTGAGGTGCGATAGGAGTTTGCCTAACCATTAAACACCATCTTTAGACCTTATATGTTCAAAAGCTTTCTGTGTTTCCGTCGGATCGATCTCCATTCGTCATCAGAGATTCGTAGACTGAATCCTCACTCGGAACATTTATTTCCCCAACAAAAGTAGTAAATTGAGGGTAGATATAGTTCAGGGTAAATATAATTCTGATTAAATACAGTTACCTAGCACTAAAAAGGGATTAGTATTCCAGGAAATTCTATCATCAATATTCTCTAAGGGCAGCCAGAAACTAACAACTTGAAGGTGTCCATTCCCTAAACAAAGGCTTATAGTGAAAGAAATTACGCATTTAATAATTCAATGACGTCATAAGAAACAAGTAACTACATTTCAAAGAAGCCATGAATGGACGGAGTTGTCGTCTGATGTCTGCTTTACATTTTCGTTTATGACATCATTGGACTTCAAGTAATAAAACTCCTAATAAAAGAATCCATGATCACATCTCTTCCTACATTTTTTCTGACTTATTTACATGTAAAATCTTTAATTATTCATTCGGACAGTCGAACAAACCTCACAGGATAACGATACTTTAAACGAGATTCGCCGTCTTCCTGTTCGAAAACATTAGAATATATTCACAAGATTTTTGCCACTTCTGAAGGAGGTGGGTGTCTGGATGCTTCCGCAACCAACCTTTATTATTAGCAAGCATTTCAACCCACCTTGAACATATAAACTTGTTCGTGGCTGTTTTTCATTTGTTGTCACTTGATCTTTTTAATAGGTTTCATCTCAAGACGTCAGGTGAATAAGTAATGTTTGTATTGTCACAGACATGTGTGCCTCTTCTAGATTATCCACTGCTTTTTTTTTTTTTATTCCTACTCTGATGTACTTAAAAATTCATAGCTCCTTGACAACGTCAAGAGAATGCAATTCAACATTATTTCTTTTCCGTCTCCTCTGTCTTTAGTCGTTAGCGTTACTATTTAATAATAGTCTAGAGGTAACGCATAACAACAAACTGTGGCGTCAGGCAGCTTTTCCTCGCCAAACTGTTAACACATAAGTCATATTCAGTTGTATGCAAATCCCATTGTCACCTATTCTAAAATACCTTCACGTTTTCTTGGAGCGGCTGATTTCTTACAGCAGTGTATCCGACTGTATTTATTTTCTTTTCGTTAAGAGATTTCAAACCACTCCAGGCGAGAATTGTACGTTGGTTGAGACATGCTGGCATTTCAAGTCATTAGGATTTTAAAAGCCAAGTGAAAATAAATGAATGCACAACCGTGTTTTCCCTACAACGCACGCATTCCTCTCACCTCAGCTGCATTTCGATAATTTAATTATGCATCGTTATATTAGCCGGCTGACGAAACGGGTTACCGGCTTACAGTAGAGGCAGCAACGTTTTGAAGGCATGCTATTTCATGAATATTCTTTTATATACTTTCATGTGTATGTGTGTGTGTGGGGGGGCATGTATGTGTAGGTATGTATCTGTATATGCATATGCATGTACATATACAATACATATATATGTACATATATACAAATGTACGTATATATATGTGTGTGTGTGTGTGTGTGTTTGTGTGTGTGTGTGTGTG
>NC_068985.1:4191917-4198298 GCF_001194135.2 Octopus bimaculoides
TATATATATGCAGTTCTATATTTAAGAGATGAGGAATTATGCACATTATTTACATTATTTACAATTGACGGATATTTGTCCTCATCTTGTTTGTTGTTAACACAACGTTTCGGCTGATAGACCCTCCAGCTTTCATCAGATGTCTTGGGGAAATTTCGAACCTGGCTTCTCATTCCTAATGTATTTTTCGATGTTATTATTATTATTATTATTATTATCATCATCATTATTATTATTATTACTATTATTCAGGTCACTGCTTGGAATCGAACTCAGATTCTTGAGGTTAGTAGCCTGCGCTCTTAACCACTACACCATATGCCCATGATGAAAGCTGGAGGGTATATCAGCCGAAACATTGTGTTAACAACAAACAAGATGAGGACAAACATCTGTCAAATGTAAATAATGTTTATGTATGTATGTATGTATGTATGTATGTATGTATGTATGTATGTGCGTATGTATGTATGTATGTATGTATGTATGTACGTATATGACGGGCTCCTTTCAGTTTCCGTATACCAAATCCACTCTCGAGTTTTTAGTAGGCCCGAGGTTATAGTAAAAAACACTTGCCCAAGGCACCACGCAGTGGGACTGGTAGGGAAGCAAATATCTCTGCACTCAACCATGCTTACGCCGAGAAAGAAGTAAAAAGAATAATAAAATTCGTGTATCGTTAGTAATGAAAGGTTTGTTGTGATGTTTGAGCCAAGCTTTGACGCCATCGGACCTATTTTTCTTTTCTGTGAAGATGGCTGCGAGTTGAAATGGGAAAACGTACTTCACTTCTCGACATACAAACTTACTTTTGTTTACGAATCTCCGATAATTTTCTCCCAACAGTCAGGTGCTGGTTTGTACCAAATAAGTAGACTTATTGATCAATTAATAATTCATATCTAAATGGATGTTCAAGGATTTCTTGTCCATTGAAATATTTTCATGTAAGGTTAAATATTTATAGGAATAAAAACTGGAGGTATGTTTATAAAAGGTTAATTTGAGGAAAGGACAATAATCAAATTGATCGCATTTAATACTTAGCACTCTCCATATTGACGCCAGACGGACACGACGCGTAGTTGACCTCGGTAGATTTCAGACTTGAACGTATAAGGGTGATATTGAAATAAACGATAGAGCTGACTCTGCACAATCTGCTACTCCACTACTCTTGGACTATTGATTATATTCGTACGATAACTGAAGAGAACTGAAGAAGCGGTAGCAAAGAATATAGGATTCTGGATGGTCGCTGGAAACCATTTGGCTTCACTCCTGCTGTTAATCCGATTGAACAGGTTGATCCTGTATCAAAATATGAAATCAATACCATAGACGTTTCATACCTAAATCTATTGTTGTATGACAATTGTCAGCTTGCTAATGTGTATATAGAGTGTACAGAAAGATGTGCGCATGCAAGGATATATAGAACGAGTAATATAGTCGCTTATTTATGTACAAACATATAATCACATACAGATTTATGTCCTATTCTCTCTTTCCTTTCTGCACACATGCACACAGGCAAACACACACATGCATACCTATACATACACATATATATATACAGAGAGGGACAGAGAGAGAGAGAGAGAGAGAGAGAGAGAGACAGACAGAGATAGTTATGAGTGTATATGTAGTAACTGGAGGAAATACTACCATAGCATGGCTTGAAATATATGTCAAACCATATGTACACAGTTGAAGCCATATATCGATAGAATCTGTTTCATGGCAAAACACCTGAGTCTTTTATGTCTTACCTGTTGATCATTCATCAAAGCTTTTATCATGATTGAAACAAAAACGAGTCTGTAAGTAATTCTTAATGGACGATGTCAGACATGTTGCTTATTTTCCTTCCTTTGCTTTCGATGCCATATATCGATGCCAAAATATAACTTTATGCCAACATTTTCGTACATATGTGTATATAATTGTATATTTGTCGTCAGCTACTCTCTCATCATCATCATCATCACCCAATGGCCATGTCTTCTTATAGTGCCCAGCATTCTATAACAGTCTCTCTCCGCCAACAGTTAGCAAGTGTCAATATTCGCCTGTGTCGACATTCACTAATTTCAGTCAGTCCCAATATAAGACAAGTGACTGTTATATCGTCCCCGAAAAGTGGAAAGGCAAAATTGGTCGTGGCAAGATTTGAACCCAGAATATAAAAGTGCATCACTAAATACAGCGATGTACTTCATACGCCTTTCTACCAATTCTGCCATCCGCCGCCCTTGGCGCGATCGGTGAATGGCAGAATCGGTAGAATTCTATTTAATGAAATGCAGCAATTTTCTTGTGAGAAATTAAGACACTTAAATGGCATCGCTATTTAAGCGCTAAAGAGTGGGGGAAAGGTTAGAAAGGTTTCTTATCCCTTTAACGCTTTACTGTTTGTATATCAAAAGCTTTGCATCCGTTTAGGTTTCGATTTCTGTCCAGTGTACTTTGGAGTGGAAATTAAACCAATTTTTAAGAAAATTTCTATTTGCATGTAGAAATACAAGGAACATGCTGATGCTTTAAGAAATACCTTGTGTTCTTCCAATATTCATGGAGAGTGAGTTCGGGTGTGTCAGAGGAGGAGGTGACCGTGTGCTTTGGAGGCGGTGACTGCGTGCTTTGAAAATTCTCTTTCAAACCCTTCATGTACGGTTCAATCATTGTGCAAACACGTTGGGCAAATATTTTTCTAAGTTAGACTTGTATTGACCGATGTCTTGAAAATAGTATTTTGTAGACAAAGTGGAATGAAATTTATTAAACAAAAGATTGTGATCAACATTGTGTATGTGGTGGTGGTGGTGGTTGTTGTGGTGGTGGGGCCTGTGTGTGACCATACGATGTAAACACCGACGCGGAAAGCGAAACACGTATTTTCATATAGAAATGCCGTTCGTGGTATTTGTGTCCGCTTGAGTTACACTGACAATCCATCAGAAGTGCAGTGAACTTGTGGCCATTGGGTGGCTGGGTGGTTGGGACTATCTGCAACCAAACATAATGCTATTATTATGCTCCAAATACTATATAAAGTATATATTAATAAAGATATTTCGCTTGAAATAGAACTTCACACAGAGATTATTGACATTTTAACATCAACCCCACAAATATAAAAATAAAAAATTAGATCAACTAAAAGATACATACGTAATTTCAGAATATTTGAATAAAAAATCTTTTAAAAATATTAGCTTATTATATTTTCCCTTTATCCAAAATAATAATTATATTTCTTCTTCAAAGAGAACTTTGAAACACAGGAAATTTCTGATACACATTGTAAATATTGACAGAGAATTTGACTCGGCAGCAGAAAGAATTGATAAGGTATAAAAGATTTCTGCCTCTCAGACTTAATGAGACACAATAAGTCGATAACTTCCACAAGCTGAAATCGTTAAACCACTTTACAGAAGCTTAAACAAATCACTTGACATTAAATAGGGCGGTTTATTCCCTTTCTCAGACTTCATTATAAAACGGTGCAGATAGAATTCTAAAAAGTGTTTCATCTTGGAAGATATTGTGTTTGTCTCGGTTATTACTAAAGGATTGATCTTAAGCAGCTGTTACAAAGACCTCTACCGTCTATTGCTTATATTTGTATTTATTATACAATAATACGATACTACTACTACTACTACTAATAATAATAATAATAATAATAATAATAATAATAATAATAATAATAATAATAATAATAATAATAATAATAATAATAATAATACAAAAACTGCGCTAGTATAAAGATCTTGAAATAGAAATTAGCAAAATGTGGAACCTCAAGATTAAAACAATACCTGTTGTCATAGGTGCCCTAGGAATGATACCAAAAGGGGTTGATTGGTACCTAACTCAGATACCAGGAAACCCCAAAATGGCAGAAATTCAAAAGATAGTGCTCATGGGAACTGCCTATATCCTATGTAAAATACTGTCTATGAAATCTCAAATTTTTAAACAAACACACTTCTCTTATGGTTTCTTAAACATTCTCTAGAACAAAGCTATGTGCAAAACCAAATACACGACACCCTAGGCATAACACCATGAACTTCTAACTTGTTGTCTCTTGAGGTCTCTGGGTGAGACTTTGAGCCAACTTGTATAAATGCAAAGCAGAAGGAAAACATAATATTAATAATAACAACAGCAATAATAATAATAATAATAATAATGATAATAATAATAATAATAATAATAATAATAATAATAATAATAATAATAATAATAATAGTAATAATAATAGTAATAATAATAATAATAAGACAAAGCCTAGTATTTTGTCTGATTAATTGACTAAATCTAAAGAAAATTTGCTCCGCGGCATTTTTCTTTATTGTTGCCCTCTCATTGACGCTCCTCTTAAACGTTCGACTTTATTTTAGAACCTTGTAAATACGAGAGAATAATAAAGAGCGCGGGGAGTCGAGTCATGAACCAAGGGATTCAAGAGTTCGTGTCATTTGAGTGGATATACGTTGTTTGAGTGACCAGAGGACAAAGACTTCCAAAAGCACACGACACCGTTCGCCGTGAAACGATAGTGCAGAATAAGTACAATAGATTGCAGTAAGGAGCGGCAACATTATAAAAAAAAATCCTCAGATGTTTTGTTAGATTACAATACAGAAGCGAAACTTCTGGTATGAGAAACACCAAGCTGATTTTAGGCGGGTAAGATTTTCAGACCCTCGGGACCGATGAATTGTGGCACTAAAAATGTAAGCATCAATCAGTTAAAAGCTGTACAGCTTCTAACTGATAGCTTGTTCTGTATAGAAAACACCCCAACAGGAATGATTGGTGCATTCTTATTTACCAAAATATCAATGATTCAAGATTTGATAATCAAGAATCGCCCGTAAGATCTTGTATTCAAAGTTTTCATCGATATATCATAGTAATTTCGAGCAAATATTTGGAAATCATAACTGGTGGACAAATATATGTTTATTAAAATATATACGATATTCTTGAGAAAATTTTATTATATAGAAACATTTCTTCTATTTTAATTTTGCTTGAATTTTGAAATAAAATAATGACAGAAATTTATTCACTAAACTATTTATTTACAAACAGTTAAAATGGCTTCGAAACATTTGATAGAATGGTATATAATAATGAGAATTGAAAGACGTGTAGTTTGATGAAATCTTCAAATCAATTGAAACTGAAGCTTTAGAGTTGGCCATCAAACAGAAAAGAGAAATTAAATATGAATCGAGATCAAAAGAAAATATAAGGAAGAGCTATAAATTAAAGAATTACCGATTGAGTAATTTAAGATAGTTAAGAATTAAGTGTAAGAAATGAAAGAGAACCGTTTGTTCATCTTCCTGTCTGTCATCTCTATTTATAGAATTAAATTCAATGACTTGTGTACATCGTCTGGGATGGCGTTAATATTATCTGTCAGTACGAAATGCCTGTGCAAAGAATATTCACCCACCTGAAATTAAAGAAACATTTTCTTCACAAGACGAATAAATCAACAAACATTATCAGATCTTCTTTCTTTTCCTTTTTTTTTTTTTGCACATTTTATAATGTAATTTAGTGGAACTAACAAGATGGCTGCTACATCGTCCCTCAAATTCATAGAAATATCGGCGTAATCTCCTTTAAATCCCACTCTATCGTTTTAAAAATAAGATTGTATTTGTTACAACAGTGGATTGACAGTCTCTTGAAACAAACACAGATGGGGAGATAATAGCGGGAGACATTTTGATTATAGGTTTGTTCAATCAAGTCTGACTGAGCTTGGGGCTAACCAACAGCAATTAATTTCCAAATACAGACACAAAGAGGCTGAGTTTGTGTAGGAGATGATTAAATCGGCTCCAGAAATGGACAGGAATTTTATCGACCTTTGAAGAATGAATGACAAATTCATTCACAAACATGACGGTCATTCAATTCCGAAACTAGACGTGTGACTAAGCCCCGCAATAAACACTGTCCGACTTTATAGTGATTCTCACAATCCACTGCCATATGAGACGATGAGAAAACTTCATTTTCTCATAGACTCTAAAGAAAAGCACTCGGCATAAATCAAGTTTTAATTAACGGACATTATCATTTATTTATGTAAAAACAATCGACACTCTATGGCTTACGTTTTTCAGTTTTGTTGTAATCATTTGGGTAACGTTCCACGAATGCATAAAGTTATATGAATAGCTTTAAAGAGCGAAGGAGTAAATGATATTTAAAGCAATTCCATTGTAATGACAACAATAACGAAAAGAGAAACGATATTATTTACGCCTACACACACACACATATATATATATACTGGCATATGTAGATATTATATTATATCATATATATATATATATA
>NC_068985.1:4202812-4205746 GCF_001194135.2 Octopus bimaculoides
CGTCCTGAGGTCGATTTGCTCGACTAAAGGCGGTGCCCCAGCATGGCCACAGTCAAGTGACAGACACAAGTAAAAAAATAAAAGAGTAATATATATGATATAATGATATAGATATGTATCTATATATATGCATATATTATATAGATACATATCTATATCATATATATTACTCTTTTATTTTTTTACTTGTGTCTGTCACTTGACTGTGGCCATGCTGGGGCACCGCCTTTAGTCGAGCAAATCGACCTCAGGACGTATTCTTTGTAAGCCTAGTGCTGATTTTATTGGTATATTTTGCCGAACCGTTAGATTACAAGGACGTAAAGACACCGACATCGGTTGTCAAGCGATGGTAGGGGGACAAACAGATACACAAATACGTGCATATATATATAATATTAGGGATAAAAATTCAAATTTACAGGTAAAAACTCAATTAAACTCAATTTATCAAAAATTAAAATTAAATTAAGTTTCACAGTATAAAATATAGACAGTATAAAATATAGACAAAAGAACCAAAGTTCATGAACTCATCTATGAAAATCCACAGTCGCATATAGAAAAATTAATCAGTAAATGCACGATAAATAAGTATAATATAATGCAAAGTAAAAATCATAAAATAATGATAATATATATATATATATATATATATATACATACGATGGGAATTTTTTTAGTTCCCGTCTACCAAATCCACTCACAAGGCTTTGCTTGACCTGAGGATACAGCAGAAGACACTTGTTCAAGGTGCCACGCAGTGGGACTGAACCCGGAACCATGTGGCTGTTAAGCAAGCTACATATAATATATTATATTATATTATATTATATTATATTATATTTCATTATATTTGTAATATTTAATTTATATATTATGCTTACGACTACCATCCTCGCTCCCAGTGTTTAGAAAAATTGTCTTGCTTAAAGCGAATGCAATGTGCGAAAATGGTGGGGGAGCGCTGCTTTAGCCAATCCCGTTTCAGATCGGAACAAGGATACACGCTCGCTCCTTCGACATTCTAATTGACATCTCCCCTTTATGGAATCCGAATCGCCTACTTATATAACAAGCAGACCTGATGCAGAGAACCACCTACAAACAAGGAGATGCAAAAATAGACGGTCATAGGAACTCTACACTTATTTAATAAAGAGAGAAGTAATTAAGTGTGTGCATGTGTGTGTGTGTGTGTGTGTGTCTGTGTGTGTTTAAAAGTGTTTTGATAACAAGTTATCGATTGCATTCGCCAATACATACATTCCGTTACTATCCTAACGGACACACAGACAAACAGACACACAGACAAACAGACACACAGACAAACAGACACACAGACAAACAGACACACGAGTGAACGTTATAGCAAGGCACACATGCACACAAACACAATTTTTTCCGCCGACCAAATCAATATGAGGAGTACTAGATAGACTTTGGTGGTGCTGAAATTCTGTAGAATCTGTTGCTTGTGTGTGTTTGGAATAATCATGATGAGATGAAAAACTTAGCAGCAAAGGTTGCGGCGTGATGTTCGATATAGGAATCCTTTAGATAAAAGGATGTTTTTAAACCGATTCACTACACACGCCAAACCACACACACACACACACACACACACACACACACATACGAGCATGCATGCGTGTACTGTGCGTGCGTGCGTGTGCAAGTGTATGTATGTAAAACTGTGTATATGTGTGTGAGAGAGAAAGATTATTCCTATGGATATTAATCTCCAATAAGCGTTATATAAATAAGTACGTACGCAGCCCTTGTACATGTTATATGAGATATATGTCATACATGTTCATGTTGCACATGGATATACACATAATATATATATGTAGATATATGCATTATATGTAGAGAGAGTGAGAGGGAGAGAGAGGGAGGCAGAGAGGGAGGCAGAGAGAGAGAATAATACAAATAGATAAATAGAAACAGAAATGGATAGGAGAGTGAGAGCGAGGGAGAAAGAAAGAAAGAAAGAAAGAAAGAAAGAAAGAAAGAAAGAAAGAAAGAAAGAAAGAAAGAAAAAAGTGGTAGATAAATGCTCGTATATATGTTCCAATATACTGCTAATTATAGAAATTAATTGAAATTAATTGTTACGAGGCTTGTGTTTACAATACATGAATATTTATCAGAGATAAATGTGTGAGGTGATTGCGAATGCGCTCGTTGTGTCCACGGTGTATTTATGCTTGGATAGACGAGTATTGGTATCCAAAGTTGCAATTATCAACACATGAGTGCATAGATAGACTGATAGACAGATAGATATAGGCATAAATAGAGATATACATATACAGCAATCCTTCGGCATATCGAGGTTCACCTATCGCCGTTCACCTACAGCGGTTTATGATTTAAGCTTACGACGATTCCTCCGTGAATTTGTTTTGCATTTATAATAAAATAAGAATATACAAATTATAAAAATAATTAAAATAAAATGTACCCTACAGTGCTGTTTCTACTTCGCGGATTTTCACCTATCGCGGGTGTTTTTGGAACGTAACACCCGCGATAGCCGAGGTATTACTAGACATATATATTTCTACTTACGTTATATTTATAAGCATAAACATCCATATACTTAAACATGAAACATATATACACAAAAACGTATGTATACATATATTAAATACATATATATTCTTTTATTCTTTCGTTTGTTTCAGTCATTTGACTGTGACCATGCTGGAGCAACGCCCTCAGTTTAAAAAAGATCGACTCCAGGACTTATTCTTTGTAAGTCTAGTACTTGTTCTATCGGCGTCTTTTGCCGAACCGCTATTCACAGAGATGTAAACACACCAGCATCGGTTGTCAAGCGATGTTGGGGTACAAACACGGTCATACAAACACACACACACACAAACCTATATATATATATATATATATATATATATATATATATAT
>NC_068985.1:4206599-4209389 GCF_001194135.2 Octopus bimaculoides
ATATATATATATATATATATATATATATATATATACATACATACGTATAGATGTAGGTATGCACATATGCTTATGTATATATGCGTATATATAGATATTATTTATATCATTATATGATTGAACGCCACGCATTCTCTTCCAAGTAAGACATACACAAGTTCGTTCTTCCAAAGTGTTCAACAGACGTGACTGTTGAATGTGTGTATGTATACGTGTGTGATCACACACACACACATGCATATGTTTGTGTGTATACCTGTATAGTCACATATGGCAGTATATATCTGTATGCGTATGTGTATTTTCGTGTTATACGCGAACTTATTCGCGTATATAAGTTAATATATACACTGTACTTATATGTAAATAAGCATATATATATATATATATATATTTATATATATATATATAGAGAGATATATATATGTATGTATGTATGCATGTATGTATGTATATATATATTCACACAATAATACCTATCTGTCAATATCTATCTATCTTGCGATCTATCTATGTATCTATTTATCTATCTACCTATCTATCTATTTCTGTATATCACTGTTCCGTTATATATATATATATATATATATATATATATATATATATATATAATGGACCAGTGTTTATATATGCCACGCGCTTTAATGCAGTAACTGCAGAGTGTGTCACAGTTGCTCAGTAGCTTAACATTTCCTGATGTAATCCATTTATAATCGGTTAACCAAGCCAGTAGAACGAAACCGGTGGTTTATGTATGACATGCCTATCCTTCGGCGAATTAGCAGCAGAGATGCAGAAGGATAACTAAAACCGGCATTCGTAACCGAGTCGCTTTTATGCATATTTCATGCTTTATTTTATGTATATTTCCACATCAATCCTCATCGTATTTAAAGAAACCTTACACATCACGATATGTGGACATCTCTGCAAGTGTGTGACCGTTAGTGAGTGAGTTTCTGTAAGCGCGTCCGTATGTATAGATAGGTTAAGTACACACGCAAGGAGATATATCTGCTTACCTATCTATCTGTCTCTCTATCTGTCTGTCTGTCTATCTATCTATCTATTTATGCTTATGTATTTATGCTTATGTTGACAGATAAACAGGCATACAGATAGATAGATAGATAGATAGATAGATAGATAGATAGATAGATAGATAGATAGATAGATAGATAGAGGTTTGTGCGGATGTTATGTTTTGCGAGCGTGCATCACACACACACAGGTTTGAATTAACATACGGGAGATGTAGTACTCCTTCCTTCCAAGTTACTGAGTTTATTCGTTCGAAGCTATTCACTCCGTCACTGCTCGGTGCTTCACTCTATATTTAACAGTGATAACGGACAGAGGCCAATACACACTTATATGTATAAACACAATCGATGTATATATGGATGAATGAATGTATGTATGTATGCAAGTACGTATGGCTTAATAAATACGTGTGTGTTGCGTGAGTGTGTGTGTGTGTGTGTGTGTGTGTGTGTTGTGTGTTATGTTTGTGTTGCTTGTGTGTGCGTGTTGTGTGCGTGTTGTGTGCTCTGTGTGTGTGTGCGTGCTGTGTGCTCTGTGTCGGTGTGTGTGTGCGTGTTGTGTGCACTGAGTGTGTGTGCGTGTTGTGTGCACTGAGTGTGTGTCTGTGTGTGTGTGTGTGTGTTGTGAGATCTGTGTGTGTATGTGTTGTGTGTGTGTTCTGTGTGTTGTGTGTGTGTTCTGTGTGTTGTGTGTGTGTTGTATATGTTGTATGTGTGTGTATGTTGTATGTGTGTGTGTGTTGTGTGTGTGTTTGTGTTATGTGTGTATGTTGTATATGTGTGTGTGTTGTGTTGTGTGTTGTGTGTGTGTAGTGTGAGTGTGCGTGTTGTGTGCCCTGTGTGTGTGTTGTGTGCGTGTTGTGTGTGTGTGTGTTGTGTGTGTGTGTGTGTGTGTGTGTGTGTGTGCGTGCGCGTGTGTGTGTGTGTGTGTGAGAATACAAAAACCCGAAAACAATGAAACAGATGCCCTGGCTGAATGGTAGAATGAAATCTTGTTGTCGAACCGGTGTTCGCATGTGAAGGTGACTAGATGGATGTTTTAAACGGGTGGTTAATTACTTGTTAAAGTGGGTAATTATCGATTGATAGATTACTTGAATGAATGATTGAGGCAGTGAATCAGTGGAATAAAGGAGGAACAGTAGCAGAATACATCTGTGAAAGTGAGTGACTTTTGATCTGCAAAGAATCAAGTAACTTAGCCGTGTTTGTATATATTAAGTCGCTGTGGGATCAACGAGCACCTGCAGGCATTGAGGGTTTCGCTCGACTGATCGGATATAACTACCCCTCAAATCACACCCTAATTATTTGTTAAAGCTTCATTAAATAATACAACCTGTAGCTTGAAAAACAAAAAGGACTGGATAGCCACAACTGGAAGGCTTTTGGTCAAAGATTTGCTCGATTAGGGCTGGCCGATGGCGAAATAACGATGTTAAAAGATTGCTAAATGGAACGGTGACAATTCCCAAGGGTCCCTTTCGACTTGTTTTTTACGTATTAACTGCCCTCAAATAATAGCCTATTCCTTTAAAATAACGGATGGACGTATGGGATTAAGTTCATCTAGGTGTAGGAAAACAGAGACGAGAGGGTCACGGCTAGAGAATATTTTATAGTAGATCTGTTTGTCTGTTGATGGAGAAAAACTTGACCTCATGTTGCACAAATAACAAGGATGCACTTGCGTAGAATAATATACATACATACATACATATATGCATGCATACATGTATGTATATAT
>NC_068985.1:4209812-4211175 GCF_001194135.2 Octopus bimaculoides
TGTGTGTGTTTGTGTTTGTGTGTGTGTGTGTTTGTGTTTGTGTGTGTGTGTGTTTGTGTGTGTGTCTATGTGTGTGTGCGTGTTTAATCTGCAACCATCCTCATAGTAATAGCAACAAACAACCATAAAACAAGCGACCACGGGGACGACTGTTTACAGCACACACAGACATGAAACCAGCATTAAGCAAGTCGAAGGCCTCAATATTGGAGCTTGACCTTAAACGAGTAACAGCCAAATTGCCTCAAATTAAACCCTTCCGTCAGAAAACAGAAACAGAAAAGGGACCAATAATTAATCTAGGACTCGATTTAGAACGATGACATATGAGAAGAAATGAAAATATAGAACGGTTATTTTACGGTTGAACCCTGTTGATTAATGAACCCAGACATGGGTTGGGGTTTACGAGAGGGTGTTGAAAAGTTCCTGGCTTTTAAGGGTCTCGCGAAAGGCCTGGCTGGAGGCCCAACCTTCCGAGTTCTTTTACAGGGTTTAGAAAAACTGAAGGACTGCTGCAGTAAGTGTGTGAATCTGAGAGGGGAATATGTTGAATAAAATCATAATTAACTGATCCCCCTGTATTTTCTTTTGCCAAAAGCCAGGAACTTTTCATCGCTCCCTCGTATGACAACAGTACAAACCATTAAGGGAACATCTAGTGGAGTAGAACAATGTGTTAGTAATAGCAACCAAATGTCATTTTTCTTCTTAAAGAGGGTATTATATATTGGACTACTAGCAATTGTACCCGATCTTGCCTGAATTTATGGGACGTATAAAGAGAACTGATACGACCTGTGACCTAGTCTTTGATAAGATCTTCCCTTTGATAAAATCTCAACTGTTTAGGAGCAATTGGACGGCTTGTAACTTGTAAAATTCACTCGGACGTAATAAGATGGACAAAATAACACAATCGTCTCGTTGTTCATCTTGCTCTGCAGATCTGCTCGTTCAAGAACGATCCCGCAACCAAACAACAACAGCGGTTAGTTTCTCACCGCATCTACGGACGGACCCAATAAACATTGGTTCAATTAGCTAGATATAGAAGCTAAATGGAAGGGCACAGTGAGAAGTATAATCGTATTTATAACAGAATCAGCGATTCTTGACAGCCGGAATCCTCTTTCAACACAGGGCTGTTCGAATAAGTCCGACTCGAGTCTGAACAACTACACCAAAATAACAATAGTAATGTGTGTGTGTGTGTGTGTGTGTAGATAGATAGATAGATTGATTGATAGATAGATAGATAGATAGATAGATAGATAGATAGATAGATAGATAGATAGATAGATAGATAGATAGATACTTATCAATATTTAAATATTGATACAGATGGACAGACAGAAATAGA
>NC_068985.1:4211288-4212525 GCF_001194135.2 Octopus bimaculoides
GCACGAAACACTTGCCATAGTAGTAAGATTTAAAAATAGGGAGCAGAGAAGACAATAAAGAAAGGAAGAAGTTGGATTTCATGCGGAAAACGGATGAAGGTTAAACCTACCTTAGCTTTGCCTGTCATGAAATATTGGGGCTGAAGTGGTCAGCGATGCGAACAGCGGTTATAAACACGGTCCATTGTAAAATGCCAAGACGCGAGCATTACACGTGCTCATCACCATCGTAGTCATCATCATCATCGTCGTCATCATAAGCATCATCGTAGTCGCATTTCGTCTGGTAAACGTCGTCGTCGCGGCCGTGGCGTTGGTCGTCGTCGTCGTCGTGGTGGTGGTGGAAGCCGGCGTCATCGTCGCTGTCATCATTGTCCTTAAGTTAAGAACGACATCAACACCACCAGCAGCCACAACAAGAGCAACAGCAACAACAACAACAACAACGACGACGACGACAAGCAAACGTAGAAAACAAACTAACAATTCATTGGGAACCTCCTGCTGCTGCTGTTGTTGTTGTAGCTGTTCTTGTTGATGTTATTGATGATGATGTTATTGATGATGTTGATGATGATGATGATGATGATGATGATGATGATGATGATGGTAAATCCGATGCCGGAGCTTAAAGGTGTCCAAGAGAGAAATATATTTGCAATATATATATATATTATATATATAAGTATGTATGTGTATATATACGTATATGTATATATGTGTGTGTGTGTGTATGTACACAACACAGATGGAGAAAGAGAGAGGAAGAGAAAGAGAGAGAGAGAGAGAGAGAGAGAGAGAGAGCACGATGCAGAAATACAACTTCGGTGGATGTCACAGACTCGCGAAATAACAACACAAGCAACAGCAGCAGCAGCGGTAGCAGCAGCGGTAGCAGAAGTAGTAGTAGTAGTAGTAGTAGTAGTAGTAGTAGTAGTAGTAGTAGTAGATGGTGCAGTATCAACACGAGCGCAAGCAAGGGCAGCGCTGTGTGTGGCAGCGGCGGCTGCTGGAGCCACCTTGCAATCGTATCAACAGCAAAACAAAACAAAAAAAAGAACAAAAACCCCACTCTGCTGGTTTTGGCGGCGACGGCGACGGCGACGGCGAGCAGCAGCAGCAGCAGCAGCAGCAGTAGTGGTGGTGGTGGTGGTGGTAGTAGTAGAAGGGAGAGTGTCAGACACGCTAGGAAGAGTAAGAGAAGCGGAGTGCTTCTCGGAACAGAGCGCGTGTGTGT
>NC_068985.1:4212823-4215241 GCF_001194135.2 Octopus bimaculoides
GTGGTGGTGGTTGTGGTGGTTGTGGTGGTGGTGGTGGTGATGGTGATGGTGGTGGTAGTAGTAGTGGTAGTAGTAGTAGTAGTAGTAGTAGTAGTAGTAGAAGAAGAAGAAGAAGAAGGTTTGCTCCCGTCCTTCTTTCCCTGTTGCTGTGAAAGTATAAAAAAAGGGGAACGACTTGAACCTGGGGAGAGGGGATTCTGGTCGGGGGGAGCTGAGTTAGCTGTGGTGGTGGCGGTGATGGTAGTGATATAGTAGTAGTAGTAGTAGTAGTAGTAGTAGTAGTAGCAGCAGCAGCAGCAGCAGCAGTAGTAGTAGTAGTAGTGAGGGGTGGCACTGGTATTGGTGGTAGTGGTTATAGTAGTGATGGTAGTGGTAGTGCTGCTGCTGCTACCGTTGTGAGGATTCTGTTGGTGTTGGCACGGGCGCGTGGTGGTAGTCTTGTTGGTAGTAGTGACAGTGATACCACAGCGCTGACGGTTTCGGTGGGAGTGCTGACGGTGTCGAGGGTGGAATGTAATTGTTGATAGTCTCAGAGATGCTAATTGTGACGGAAGAGTTGGTGATGGCGTTGAAGAATTATGGCAATGGAACAATTATAAGAGATAGTCATAGAGTTTCTGGTGCTGTTAGAATCGGAGGCGGTGGGGGTAGACTAAACGCTACAGAGCGGTGGAGTCTTAAGGCTGTTGATGGAACCAGTCACAGAACCATTACCATCGACAGAAGAGACACAATTGCTTTCTCAATCTTTACTTTTAGAAGTAATCTGAACTACTTACGACTTTTTGTCTGTCGCCAGTATTATTCCGTAGACATACCTGACGCGACACATATGCCTAAGCGGAGTATCAAAGGTGTGTGTGTGTGTGTGTGTGTGTGTGTGTGTGTGTGTATATATGTATGCAAGTTTTATGTGAGTATGTGTAACATATATATATATATATATATATATATATATATATATTGTTGTATTTGGGGATGGCCATATTGCCAGTTTAGCCAATAAAAACACACGCACTGTATATTTGGTGTTAATTTGCTTCAGCTTTATATTACATTACATTACAGTAATCCTATTTCGGCCAGAGTTCTTTCGTCACACTTCTGTGACCTGATCAGTGGTCCTTTGCTTTCTTCTTTCTTATGTGTGTCCCAGAAGAAAGCAAAAGATCACTGTTGGCTACCAGATGTCATCATAGAGTGAGAATGCTCTTGTTACTGGATGTATATAAAAAAAACCTTAAGTATACGCATAGGCTTATATAAATACTTAAATAATAAAAAATGGAACGAACGGCATTGTTCATTTAAAATCTTTACAATTGTTTCGACACATTTTTATACTTATAGTATATCGGTGAGATGTTGTGTAATCATTATCATCCCCCGAATGTGTAAAATGCACCTCCTCAGGTGTCTGTTTAAATAAGTCCTTCTTTAGATCCTACTGTCTTTTTTTTTACTCATTCTCACACTGTGTGCATTTTCAGTGGGGTCTAACGAAGAACTTATTTAAACAATCACCCGGGGATTTGTTTCAATAACTTCCTATACCCACATTATTTCTTATATATATTATTGTATATGGCGCTACAGTATCGTAAATTTAGAACAGAACATAAATTAACCATTAACACCTTTGTATAACTTGGGTCACCCTGTGCACGAGTATATATACAGAAAATATCTTTGTTAGAAATAGAACAGCAGCAATGATTACAAACAGAAATTGACGCAGTTCAGCACGGTGTAAATATTTTGATAAAAATATTATGACTGCAGCGTGAATTCAATTATTTCATTTCTTTCAAAGACTTTCCTCTAATATAAAAATAAACAATCACTCCACCAGTCCAGTTTAAACTGAATTTCTTTTTTGTTTCAGACACTCAAGCCAATAGTAATAGTAATAATAATAATAATAATAATAATAATAATAATAATAATAAAACAGTAGAGCAGGAGGAGTGAACATTGGGAAAGGCGTGAGGTATTATTTGGAGACCAATGGTGAATTTTTTTACTTGGCGATATGACTGTTTAATATTTCGTTTTGTAGCAGAGTCAAGAAACGTTTTTTTCAGCCATTTTAATAGAGATTCGATTTTCTATAATGATCTTTTACCTTCTACTTGTTCACTTCTTTCAGTCATTAGACTGCAGCCATGCTGGGGCAACACCTTGCAGAATTTTTAGTCGAATGAATCGCCCCGACTCCTTGAAAATGAGCCTCGTCCAGGAATATCTGTAGAGCTCGACAAGGACGTCCTGCAAACCCTGATGGAACAAAATTCCTTCATAACTGTTGAGAAAGTCCTGGAGTCGATTTGTTCGACTAAAAGCGGCGCTCCAGCATGGCCACAGTGCAATTACTTAAACAAGTAAAAGAATAAAAGAATATATATATATATATATATA
>NC_068985.1:4218185-4219776 GCF_001194135.2 Octopus bimaculoides
GAGCCAGGTTGGGAGGTTGGGTTGGGGAAGAAGCTGTGGACCAAGAGGTCCCGTAGGTTGTGGGCTCGTTTGAAGGAGGGGAGGGGTCGAATATATATATATATGTGTGTGTGTGTATATATATGTATGTATGTATGTGAGTATATATATATATATATATATATATATATATATAAGCATATGAGAGTGAAGGAATGGAGTAGATAAGATCTGGGCTGTGTGTGCTTCATAGTAGAGCAGAACCTCGGAAGTGGTAAATATCCGACCGAAGTGTATACAGCAGGCTATGTTCAGGCCAAGAGTATCTTGATTAAATGAAGTATACATTGTCGTTAAGAGGCGCATGTTAGCACACGAAAGATTCGACCGAATAAGGGACCTTATGAGCCTGCTTGTGATGGTCCCTAGGGCACGTATATCAACTGATGTTACTACAGTCGCCGTATTTCACAAGCCAAATCCTGGCATTTTTTCAATTTTCTCCTCTTCTTTGGCCACTACATTCATGTCAACACCATCTATGATGCTGCACTCTTTTTATCCCTTCTCAATACCCATAATATCAGGTTACCTGGCATGAATTTCCCTATCAGCCTGTACTTAAAAAATCCCATAAAATCTCATATTGGTCGTTCCCTATAACACTTTCTGGTTGATGTTTCTACCATTTTTTTACCAGCCTTAAACCCTCTTCGACGTAATATGTCCCAGTGTAGTGCCTCGACCACTCAGTCGTGTGTACATTTTTATACTTGAATTGATAGCCGGGGCCCGTGGACGAGCTTAATAAACCAAACTCCAAGGTTAAAACGAAATGGACTTTATGTGCGAGCGTATATATATGTGCGTGTGCGTGTCTATGTATATGTATGAGTGTGTGTGTGTATATATATATATATATATATATATATGTGTGTGTGTGTGTGTGTGTGTGTGTGTGTGTATTCGTGTATGCATGTATGTATGAATCTATCTATGTATGTATGATAGTATGTGTGCGCAAATATGTGTGTATGTGTGTGTGTGTGTGCGTGCGCATGTGTGTAGTAAATCAGGTGCGATATGATAATCCAGACGTTTACCTTTGAGGGCGGTGGTCACTTATATGATGAGCAGCTGTCTGATAATTGCCCAAAAAGAATATTCCCCTATGAAATTTTGTAGTTTCAAATAAACGAAGAATATGCAAATTCCATTCCCGTCGTAGTTTTAAGAATAAAAACTGTTGGTTCTGGTATTACTTTTACTTGACAATAAACAATTGTATAAACAACTCCATTGTGGCTAATATCTCCATTGTGTTTATAAACATGTCGATTATTGAGAATCGTGTGGAAGATGTTTGGCAATGCATCTGTATAACTATCCCTGGAATTGTCTCGTTGGAACTGTTTATGGACGGCTGTGTTGTACAGCACATGGCATATACGACTAGATCATTAATAAGAGATATGCTTATTAGCATAACGCGAGATTAGTCACCATAGAAATGGTGAAAGAATTGTAAACTGCGGAATAAAGTTATATCAAAAACTATAATCGTTAATCTTCATTTCATATACATATATATAAGTACATATATATATATATA
>NC_068985.1:4219898-4221297 GCF_001194135.2 Octopus bimaculoides
TATATATATATATATATATATATATGTTTGTATGTATGTATGTATATATATATACATATGATGTACTGATCCTGCCAGGCCAGGGATTTCTGGTAGTTATTCATGGCCCTGGCCCAAACATCCTCTGGAACAGGCTAGTGAGTCATCGAGGCCCAGAGCATCATCGCACTTACCAGCCACTAACCCTCTATAAAAAGACGAGGTAGAACTTCTGCCGCCCGTATTGCCCGTCCGGCAGAGAAGTGAGAGAGCTTGACGGCTACGCTTGATCCATGAGTTTAATTCGCGAAAGGAGACGCTAAAGGAATAGAACTGTGGGAAGATCAGTTTCACAAATGGAGACCACACCTGTTCACCGTCTCGGTAGAGCTGGAGATGTCTCATGTCTGTGCATTTTCAGCCAAGGCATCCCCAGCCCTCCATTTAGCGGTAGTTGACGGCAAATAGAGCGTCTGACCAGTGGACCTCTGTCTGTCCAGAAAAAGCGGAAAAGCAGGCGCTCCCACTTAACCAGGCACGAATCTTGGCAAGGCACGATGGTTAGGCGGTAGGTGATGATGAATGCAATAAACACATTCACTACTTCCGCCCTCTCGTCCGTTTCTGGGTGAGATTGGCCACCCTGCTCGTAACCTCACCCCAGTTTCTCTCTATTTGGAGGTATGGACCGAACCAGATACCGAGCAATTTCACTGGGCATTCTGTTGAACGCCCCTGCCTCTCCAGGTGCCGAGCTGCAGGCCGACCGACTTATCACGGTTCATTTTTGCCCCTAATACCCCTTCGTATTACCTATGCAGGTGTCTGTCACAGGGTACGATGATGGTGGTGTCGTCCGCATACCCTGTTACTGTCCACCCGCAGCCAAGGAAACGTGGGATGCCCCTCAATGCCTCCAATTTCTGCAGTGATGGCTCAAGGGCTAGAACGTACAGAAGGGAGAATAGGGGACATCGTTGGCGGACCGAATGTACGATGCTGAACGGCTCTGAAAGATGACCGTTCATCAATCTACCGATTTAATGTATCCGTATAAGGCGGTGATCCAACCATAGAAGTCCGAGCCAAACCTGGCCACTTCGAGGACTACCGACAGATAGCGATGGTCAACCCTATCGAATGCTTTAGACTGATCTAAATGTATCAGTACCCCTCCCATGCCAGGACTATTAACCACCCTGTTTATGGTGTAGTGTATGAGGTGGAGGTTGTCGTGGATTGTTCTGGATGGAACCCTAACCGCCAAATGGGAGTGAGGCATACATATATGTGCGGTGATTCTGTCAGCCGTTTTAGCGGTTTAAGTAGTTGGGAATATATGCGCCCTTTATATCGACATATGTACACACACAGACATGCATACACACATGCGCACACACACACACATACATGCATACAC
>NC_068985.1:4221502-4222441 GCF_001194135.2 Octopus bimaculoides
TATGCGCCCTTTATATCGACATATGTACACACACAGACATGCATACACACATGCGCACACACACACACATACATGCATACACACATGTATATATATATATTCATGCGTACGTGTGTATATAGATATGTCGAAATATTTCCATCTTTCTATCTATTTTTTAACTCTTTAACTCTCTGTTATGTTGTGCATCTTTTTCTTTCTTGCTTTCTTTCTTTTCCTCTAAGTTCCGGTCGACATTTGCTGATGCTTCACAAGAGGAAGTGACATTTGCAAAGGTTGCACCGGAAGATGCAATTTCTATAATTACGGCATTGATACGATAGATATACCATTATAGTATAGATATATGTTCTTATACATACACACACGCGTGTGTGCACATATGGTGGGAGAGAGAGACAGAGAGACAGAGAGAGACAGAGAGAGACACAGAGAGAGAAGAATGACAACGTACTTCTTATTTTGTTTCTTTCTACTTGATGCAGTGTACAAGTTTCGTTCCAAAATATCCACCACAATATGTTGAATAATAGTTTCTGTTGTGTATGGAAGCATGTCAAGTTAAATCATACACACGCCGTATGCAGTCTTGATCGTCGAAACACCAATTCCGATGCGGCTAGCGAAAGCGATTTAAGCGTTGTATGAGAAATACCTGTCCTGCGATGCGGACATACATAGATATACGTATATACATATATGTATGCATATATATATGTATATATATGTATATATGTATGTATCAACATATTTCAAAGTTTGTCTTAATATCCCTGTTGGAACATCAGCCTTACAATTTAGAGAGTCACTCTATGCGTTAAGCATACATTTGAAAATTTAAGGATCAAGGTGTAGGAAGAAAGTGAGCTTCAAGCATTCAGTAGAAAATATAAGAAACCAACTTTCAGGAACAATAATGGCTTATATATATATATATAT
>NC_068985.1:4222745-4229202 GCF_001194135.2 Octopus bimaculoides
CTACAACAATAAGTCTTTGCTAGAGTGGGCTATGGTGCCCCATATATGACTAAAAGACTTCACTAGGTGGTGTTATTGAGTTACACATGGCCTGGGCGTATACTGGGTGAAACCTATGAAAGTTCTCAAAGTAATTCAGCATAGGCGTTCTCTTTTTCACTGATCTTCAGCTTCATGTTAACATCCGCTGGGCAGCTAATTTCCACAACTGTGCACAGTTTCTCTTCTCTATCCCAAATCATTATATCAGGTCTGTTGTGCTTACATTTCATTGAGGTCTTCACTGGAACATTCCAGCAGTATTCCTTTTTGTTATGGATGGCAATGGCTTCTGCCAAACTGTGGATTCATATTTCTTTGGTCTTTGGGTTATGTATGTATGTATGTATGTATGTATGAACGTATGTATCAACATTGTCAAAAGTTTTTCTTAATATCGACTCCATATCGGAACATCGGAAATACAATTTATAAAGTAGTTGTATACTTACGTGTGCATTTAAAAAAACTGTGTATATACATACATACATATATACATACATACATAAGGACGACTACTGACAAGCATGTAAATATACATACGTATTCGCATCTCTATTCACACACACACACATACACACATACACACATACACACATACACACATACACACATACACACACACACACACACACGAATATGTATGAGTATGTACGTGTATACTCTTACGAATGTAAGTGTGTGTGTGTGTGTGTGTGTGTGTGTGTGTGTGTTTGTGTGTGTTTGTGTGTGTGTGTGTATGTGTGTGTCTGTGTGTGTGTGTGTGTGTGTGTATGTGTGTGAATATTATATCCCTGTGTACTCCGAATTTTTAGTGCAAAAATATTTCCCTTAATATACTCGTAACACGCGGTTTTCTGCTTAGAATGATTTGCAGTACATTTCGGGATCCTGTAAAATTCTAAACAGAATTTTGTTTCCTCTCTTCTGAATACCTTCCTATAATTTCCATCTCTTCATTGAATAGAGACAATAGAAAGCAACGAACGCTTGCACGCACAAATAGATCTATTTCTATGGTGTGCATACTGGCATTGTGAATCGTATATCAGTTAGGTGCTTCGTTGAGGCCGAATTCATGGATGCCTTGTTATTTCTTGTAAGAAAGTGCGGTGCACCAAAAGCATCTTACATATTATATACGGTGGCAAATTAGCATACACACACATACACAAATATACATACAAACATACATACATACATACAGATATATATATATATATATTCTTTTACTTTCTTTTCTTTTACTTGTTTTGACTGTGGCCATGCTGGAGCACCGCCTTTAGTCGACCAAATCGACCCCAGGACTTATTCTTTGGAAGCATAGTACTTATTCTGTCGGTCTCTTTTGCCGAACAGCTAGCTTACGGGGACGTAAACACACCGGCTGTCAAGCGATGATGGGGGGACAAATACAGACACACAAACAGACACACACACACACACACACATATATATATATATATATATATATATATATATATATATATATATATATATACGACGGGCTTCTTTCAGTTTCCGTCTACCAAATCCACTCACAAGGCTTTGGTCGGCTCGAGGCTATAGTAGAAGACACTTGCCCAAGGTGCCACGCAGTGGGGCTGAACCCGGAACCATGTGGTTGGTAAGCAAGCTACTTACCACACAGCCACTCCTGCAGTGTACATTTAAACACATGAAATGACCATCATAGAACACCTAACACGCTAGAAGGAGTAGCCAAATTCCAAACCTCTATTAGAGGTAAATTTCGAAGGGAATGAAAAGTAAAAACATTTACCATCTATCTCCTGGAGCATGATTTCGCACTCTATTTTGAAAATAAAGATATTTATCCATAATTTTTGGTAAACATTTGAAGCAAGTCGGCATTCTTTTATTTGCTGCCGACAAAAAAAAAAACTGCGCTTGCGCAGTGGACTTGAAGAATTATAATGTGAAAGCACGAGGCATGTACTGTATTGCCTCGTATTTGTACGTTAATCTTGACGTCCAAAAAAGGACAGTTATAACTGTCAAAAGAAACATTGGCGGTTTGACATTGGACGTTTACAGGAATCTACTTGCAAGGTTGCTTTTCTTTGCATGGCTAAAGCATTGACATCCAACATCTCATAGCTTACTGCTTTGGCCCATTGGCACTAATCACAGAACAAAGTACCTTAGTTAAGACCGACAAGGTACCCGTTATGCAAAACCTAGAATCTGCACAGGAAAAGATTATGTAGATATAATCACCAAAAGTGGCATTTGGAAGTTAATGAGATGATTACGGCGCATCATGTTTACATCCTTCAAATCACACCCAGTAACTATGGTTATATTGGAATGTAGAGTCTCATATAGAGAAATACAAGATGGTCTGTCTGAGAATACCTTTGATCATACCTCTGTTCGACCTAAGGCTAAACGTTAACATATGTAACATATAGATAATATTTTGCTATATAATCTATACACTTTTTTTTTTAGCTTCAGTTAATTCTGGAACACTGTATTGTTTTTCTATAAATTTGCTCAATAAAAACCATAAGTAATAAATTTAGGTCATTCTACTTCCATGAATTATATCCACAGCTGGCAGTGGTGACAATTCTTCAGGTGATTCAATCACAAGATCATTATGACGATAAATTTCTAACAATGTCGCAGTCACGGTGTTAATTCCATTTTTCGTTTTTCTCTTTTCTTTTCTTTTTTTGCAGTCAAATTTCAGAATCGATTTCAACGAACCAAGAATTAATTTCCAGCTAACATTCTTAAATGCTATTAGTTGTTGCTATTGTTGTTGTTGTTTACTGAACGAACCATATGTATTACACAAGCGTTTGACGAAAATTAAACAGTTTTCTACCAGGACCTGTTATCTACAGACATCTTGGTGTTCCACCATGTAAAAACGACAATTGATTTTCTTTCCATTTCTTTTTGGATTTTCGTTTCTCATGCGAAGCGCGCTTATATAAGATTTATCGGTGTGACACATGCATTCGTTTGCATGAACATCGTTAAAATGCAATGCTTCTCTGTGCTTGCGAGTATGGCCGACTGCGTGCTTTGTTTACATTGTTTACATTGTCGTTGCATTTGTCCCATAATTTAGGAATTCGACAAATCGAAGGGAGAAAATTTAATATTTTGCTTGTGGTCATGAAAACTCTGGAAATACTTGTACTTTGGCATCATCGTGTGCTGATGATGTAAGCAATTATTTTTATCAAGGAGTAATCTATATTCTCCAAATTTCAATACTCTTTGAACAAATTCTTTAGACAAATCATCGGCCAAAAGAATGGTTCTAATATTCTTTGTTAAGCTAATTCCTGTTACGTGTCTCCTTAAATGACTTCAAGTAAGCTTTTAACTCATCTGCTTTAATGCTATTTGGAATTACAGGCGAAGTCTGGTGAAAGTCTCTTGATAATGTTAATAGTTAATGGTTCAGAATTTCTAAAAATTTGGAAACTCTTGTTTTTTTTAATAATTCTGATGTTGATCTATGATTGGTATGAGGAAGTCGACACTCAGGCAAATCATTCCCCACTCGTAGATATAAGTTTGTTATTTCTGTATTATTTCCTTTATTAACAATTAATGCCGCTTTGTAGGCTTCATCGCTGAATCCTACTTTCCTGTCCGGCCATTGCAACAGAATTTGGTTGTGGTAATCTCCTGCACGATTATTTCTGGATCTGAGTTGCGTTAAAACTGAATCTCCTAAACGGCAGTTGAGTAGCGAACGGTGATTTCAAGCTGTCTCTTGCTTAAGATATAGAAATCTCTGACATAGCTGACACCCAAAAGAAGGCCAATTCTAAAAATCTGGTGGCTGGGTTTACGTGAATGGGCCATACCTTTAGAACAGCAGGCGATGAATGATTCCTCATTTTCTCGCTCCATACTTGTAACATGTTATGCAAACAGAGCCCAAAAAATGCAATTTAATCCGATGTATAATCAGGATTAGGATTATAATTAATCACCATCCCCTGTTTTTATTGAGGATTGTTTGGGGAAAACATTCTCATTTTCCATTTTCATTTTCAGTCTTTTTCACTTTCTTCTGCTATATTATTCGTTTCTCCTTTTTTTAAAACAAAAATCTTATATCCTCGTTCTTTTTTTTATTTCTTTGTGCTTTTTTTTTATATATTTTTATAATTTTTTCATTTTATCGTCTTCTTCCTTTGTCCTCTTCACATATTTTCTCACGACTGCAATTTTTTTTATATTCGTTTCGCTTTCTTATTATTTTTATGCATATATAATTTTGGGAAATTCTCATTCTTATCCAATTTTTTTCTTTCTTTTTTTTTTTGCTGTCTTGTGGTGTTTCATTTCCATCGACATTTCTCTTCTGCTCGTGATTGTTTATAGAAAAGAGAGCATCATCTGGGTTGTTTGTTTGTTTGTTTGACCTCACTTGAGAACAAATACTTTCCTTTCCGTAAGCGCTCGACTGCAAATGGTGAACTGAGGAAAAACAATTTTATCATCCTTTTTTTGCGATGATTCTCATCTGCTACATTGTACAAATCATTGATGACAGCCGATTCAATATTACCACTGAATGTTCGATCGCTATTAATGCATATTTGATATTCCTGCAGTGAACTGTAAAGAATGAATGGATGAGAATACCTCCAAATATTGCGCATGCGCTGTACTGCTTCTCGACATGTTCGGTAAACTTGTGTAAGCATTGAGAAATAGTGACACAGTTCTCAATATGCAGTTACAAGTATCCTAAACTATTTAAAAGCGATGAGTTAATTAGATTTTTCAATATTTTTCAATGATTTTCGTAAAGTACTTTTGTCTTCAGTTTCAATTTTAGATGGCTTCTTCGCAAAGAAAACGTTGATTGATAATGTCAACACCAAAGATTAACAAGGAACTAAACTATACCAATCTCCTCTTTAAAAAGCTGGCCTTCTAGCTTAGTAGTAGATGACTGGTTAAATACAATTTTATTAGTAATATAAAAGAAATTAATAATTTTAAAAATGAATCTAATACGGTACAACTTTAATTCAGACTTTAGACGTCTTCTTCGTGAAGAGTATCTATTTATTATTACGTTTTAGCCAAATGTGCTACACTGTCACGTGGTTAAATGAAAGGAGAGGCAAAGAACGAGAAAAAAGAAAGAGATGTGTTAATGATGTGAGGTAGGTGGAAAGTAATAGTTATTAGGTGTTTATAAAGTTAGTTGAAAGGAAAGATAAAGTGAAAGAGAATTAAAAAGTACAATATTTAGCAGAGTGTCGATGCTGTGTCCAAATGGTATTTGCGAAGGAGGTCATCGCTCCCATCTCTAGCCTTACGTGATGCACACAGACCCAAGTTTCTAGGTGGTTACCCGTTTTCAGTGTGTGTTAATTACTCCCTACTGATGAAGGACTCATTCCACTCGCAAAATGCTATATCCTATTTTCAGCGACACACTGTCGCTGATCTCGTAAAAGAGAGAGATAAGTTATATTAAATATCTGATCGAGAATTAAACAGTAACAGTTTAGTTTAACCCAGTATTTGCCATAAAGACAGTTTTCTTGCCATCGTTTTATCATGATCCGTTGCTTTTCCAATTTTAGTTTGGATTTCAGTTGCTTTATAGCTTTTGTTGTTTCTTCTTTTTCTTCATAGTTGCTAGGTAGTGTGATTTCTTGTTTGTATTTGTCAGCTTCCTTAAAGACTGAAAATAGCTTTTTGTTTCGTTCGTGTTTGGTGGCTATTTGTATTAGTTTTCATGGCTTCTGAAGCAGGTATTTCTGTAGTCCTATGGTGGTTATTTTGTAATAGTTTTCTAGCTGTATAAGACCTAGATTGATTCATTTAGAGTCCAGTCAAGAATATTGTAGCTGTAACTTAAACTGGGACGGATATAGTGTTGTTACCTATTATCTTGTTTTTCGCATTGAGCTCTGTTTTCAGTATTACTCTAACTCGTCTTTGGTATTCTTTTCTTATTTTGTCTTTCATTTGCATCTGTTGTATTGTATCATGTTCATTGATTCTTAAGTATTTATATGCCTGGCTTTGGTCTAATTCTCGTATTTCATTTGCTTTATCAGGTGTGATGCTGCTACTCTTAACTAGTTTTCCTCCTCCTTCTCCTCCTCCTCCTCCTCCTCCTCCTTCTTCTTCTTCTTCTTCTTCTTCTTCTTATTATTATTATTATTATTATTATTATTATTATTATTATTATTATTATTATTATTATTCAGTAGTTTTATTTTTATAACGTGCTTTCACTTCACTACCGAGCGCAGCTCTGTGTGCCTTGGGTATGGGCTGTGGTTTGCTGTGATACTCTTATGGTTACTGTATTGAAAGTGTTTTGCGTAGGATGTGTGCAGTGCTCAGTAGTGCAATTTTCTGTATATTATTATTATTACTATTATTATAATTT
>NC_068985.1:4229498-4232187 GCF_001194135.2 Octopus bimaculoides
GATGAAGGGTCTGCGACGGCGGCAGCGGCGGTGGTCGTTTTGGTGGTGGTGGTGGTGGTGGCGGTGGCGGCGGCTGCGGCGGCGGCTGCGGCGGCGGCTGCGGCGGCGGCTGCGGCAGTGTGTGGATACGGAAAAGCGTAGTTTTATAAAACTAGTTCTTTTGTATCACCTATCACTCAACGCATGCGCATAAGTATAGTTATTTATCGTCTGCTCGCTTGAAAATTGATATTTGTTTATAAAATATGGATGACAGACAACGTAAGCTAACAAGAGAAAGAATGAGACGGTATCGGCAGCGACGTATAGAGACATAGGAGAACAAGCGTGGGGGCAGCAGCGTAGAAGGGAAAATATTAATCAAAGAGTATAGAGTGAGTATTTAAAATAGATACGATAACGTGTTCAGAATAGAATATAAAATGAAAAATGAGAGAGAACGTACAAGATAACCGTAAACATATGGTCGAAAGTTGCAGCGCTGGAGACATGAATATTCTCTGTAATTACTGTGAAGTTCTTAGATTTATAAATAAACCTCTGAACTGCTGAGAGAATGAAAAGTCATGCTCCTTCAATTACAGCCTTATTCAGAAGAACTGAAAAGGTCTTTTTTTTTTGTAATGAAAATAATGCAGAATATACAGTTTCAAAAGAAACACGAATGTTTATGGTTCTAAATAAGCTTTCATCCATCCATCTAAGAGAACTTCATATTTACGGTGGAACTTCCACAGGTATTTGCTAGTAGAGATTAATAGCATGACCAAGAGAACGTGATATGATTCTAAGTAACTAGCGCTTCTTCTTCATTTAACAGTTATCCCCAGCTTACAAACGGGAAGAGGATAGCTTTAATTGTTTCAAAATTATTTCAAGATAATGTATGTGAATGAAAAGGAAAGAGATGGGAACGAGATTGATATGAAAAACGAAGAGAGAAGGCGGAAAAGATACAGTAAGAGTGAACGAGTAACGAAATCCTTCACAGATTTCTATATGTATATATTTGTGTGTGACTGTAATTTTATAAATGCATATGTTTACAAGCTGCTGTTGTTTAGCTTTACAACAAGCAGGATCGAATCTATAATCAAAGGCAGGAGTCGGCAGACATTATAAAATCACTTCCGGCTTCATGGAATCGTTAATGGCGTATCGAACTATTTATGGAAATTTGGAAAATAAAATTTAAAAGTATAATTAATGAAATATTTCTTGATTTATAAACAAAATGACCTTCGTTCTTTTGTGTTGTTAACATTTTTTAATAAGAAATATTTAAAGAAATTTAATGAATATACTCTACGAAGTTGACAAAAAGTCAATCCTTTTTTTTTCTTTTAATTCCAGTAATTGGACTGAAGCCATGATGGATTTCAGTAAAACAAATCGATATCAGAAATTATTCTTAAGCCTGGACTTTACTTTGTTGGCCTCTCTGCCGAATCGCTGAGTTTCAGGGATATAAACAAACCAACGCCGGTTGCCAAGCAGTGGGTGGAGAACAAGCACAAAGACACAGACAGATACATACACGCTCACACACACGCACACACACACACACGCACGCACGCACACACACACACACACACACACACACGCACATACTCACTCACACACGCACACACATATACATAAGCACACACAAATATGCGACGAGTTTCCACGCAATTTCTGTCAGCCATATTCACTGACAGGGCATTTGTTGGTCCGAAGCTACAGGAGTGGACACTTGTCCGAAACAATGTGGTTATACAGTGAGCTTCGTAACCCCACAGCCATTACTGCGCGCCTTTACGGACAGAACCGGAGTATTTCGTATGAAATTAAGGTGCCGAGCTGGCAGAATCGCTAGCACGCTGTCTGAGTTCAGTTTCCACTGAGGTAGACTTCGTCTTTCATCCTTTCGGGATCGCTAAAATAAGTATTTGTTGAAAACTGGGATCGATGTAATCGACTGACTCCCATCACCGAAATTGCAGGCCTTGTGCCAAAAGCTTCAAACAAATATTTTATGTGAAATATGCGTTTGACAAATATTATTTCACGCATTTCTAGGCTTCGATCGCCCACTTTCAGCACCATTAACCCCACCCTGAGCTGTCAATTATGACTACTTAAAAAGGTATTTTAATTATAAACATGGTGTCATGTACAGTTCTATATTTAAGAGGTGAAAATTATGTACATTATTTCTATTATTTATATTTGACGATTATCTGTCTTCATCTTGTTTGTTGTTAGCACAACCTTTCGGCTGATATACCCTCCAACCTTCATCAGGTGTCTTGGGGAAATTTCGAACCTGGGTTCTGTTTCCTAAAGTATTTTTCGATGTTGTTGTTGTTGTTATTATTATTATTATTATTATTATTCAGGACACTTCCTGGAATCAAACTCGGAATCTTGAGGTTAGTAGCCCGCGCACTTAACCACTACGCCATATGTAAATAATGGTGTCATGTATTTTTCCTTCTTAGTGAATACGCCCCTTTTCCCCTTTTAGGGAAGTTGGCAACAACTTTAAAGAAGATTTGACTGTTATTTCTACCATGCGAGCGACCACACAGGTTTGTTCCTTCCTCTTGAATATATCTGTATATATTCATACATATTCCCAAACAAATACTCTGTGTGTGTGTAGGTGTGTGTAGGAGTGTATGTCTTTCTATATATATATATATAT
>NC_068985.1:4232677-4232958 GCF_001194135.2 Octopus bimaculoides
ATATATATATATATATATACATATATATATATATAAATATATATATACATATATATATATATGTATGTATGTATGTATATATACACACATACACGTATACACGCATATATGTATATATATACACACATACACACATATATATATACACATGCACACATATATATATATGTGTGTGTGTGTGTGTGTGTGTGTATTTATATATATGGCAAATGAAAGACGGAAGACAGAATATACGAAAATTATATATATACATACATTCATACACACACACACACACACAC
>NC_068985.1:4233242-4234117 GCF_001194135.2 Octopus bimaculoides
GTGTGTGTGTGTGTGTGTGTGTGTGTGTGTGTGTGGACATGCATGCATGCAGGTATGTGTGCATGTACACACACATTACGTAAATTTCCCAGTTAATTACCCATTATGCCCCCCCGCGCCACTTTGTCCTATCTCCACTCACTCTCTTTTTCTTTCTGAAGAAGGACCAAGATCAGAAGCGTCACGAGGCCCCACATTCGTGTCACACGTTAAACGAATAGCACAAGCAGTTTCATCTTAGCTTTGTGTGTTGTTATCTAAACTGTCAGACTTTACAATACATACGCAGCAGAATCGTTAGCACGCCGGTCGAAATCGAAATGCTTAGCGGTATATCGTCTCTCTTTCCGTTCTGAGTTCAAATTCCGCCAAGGCCGACTTTGCCTCTCATCCTTTAGGGGGTCGATAAATTAAATACTAGTTAATAAGCTTATAACCTGCATTTCAACAATGGGAGACTGTTGGAGGTCCAACAGTGCTCTTAAAGACACACACCTAACGACGTGCGAATACACATCTGTTAGTGGATCATATTTATAAGATATCTATGTAATGGTTATATAGTATTATTAGATACTTGTATACTACTTGTGACATGTGAAACACTCAGCAACTAACAGCTGAAGGCAATGCACAGAAACTGTTGTGATTCGGTTTACAGCTGTTCATTCCATCTTCATGAATCATATATATATATATATATATATATATATATATACTTTATTTAAAAGCAGCAGAAATATAACAAAAAAACCGTTACTCTGAGTTTCACGTTCCAATTCATCGGACAGTTTTGTTAGAAATGGAGGAAGTATTTGAGTACTCTTTTTTCCACCTTGTTGCACATTGCATGTGCTTACTCCGGTATATATATA
>NC_068985.1:4234871-4235523 GCF_001194135.2 Octopus bimaculoides
TAAACATTCACTTGAACAAAACTGTACAAATCCAAATATATGGTACCCTAGGCATAACACCTACATGAACTTCTAACTTGTTGTCTCTTGAGGTCTCTGGGTGAGACTTGGATCCAACTTGTACAAATGCAAAACAAAAGTCAAACATAAAATAATAATAATAATAATAATAATAATAATAATAATAATATAGATTTAATCAAAGGATTAAATATGGTACTTAAAATGTTTGAGGCACCAGAATTTGGTAGGGTAAAAACCAAAAACAAAATCAAGAGATTTGGTGAATAAATTTGAAGAAAAGCAACAAAAATTCAATAGGTTATAGCAGTACGTATGTTTCGTACAAGCTCGATTTATTCATGTAGTGAGAACACTACGTAGAATGTACAATGAAAATGCACTCCTCAGCTGCATAATGGAATTTCATTTTAGAAAGACATTTTGAAGATGTGTGCAAAAAACAAGAGTAAGAGAAGAAAACATACCATCTCGACTATACAGCTGAGGAGTGCATTTTCATTGTACATTCTACGCAGTGTTCTCACTACATCAATTAATGGAGCTTGTACGAAACGTACGTACTGCTATAACCTATTGAATTTTTGTTGCTTTTCTTCAAATTTATATATATATATATATATATATATAT
>NC_068985.1:4236013-4237595 GCF_001194135.2 Octopus bimaculoides
TATACATATAGATAGAGAGAGAGAGATACAGATATTGATATATATATATATGTGTGCACAAAATATATGCATACACACTTACACATATATACATATACACATACTTAAGTATATATGCATACATCTATATATATATATATATATATATATATATATATATACACATGTATGTATACATACATATATGCATACAAATATACATACGTGCATGTATAGATACATGCATACATGCATGCATTCAAAAACACATACGTACATGCATACACACGAACATGCACACATACATGCATACATATTTGAATACATATGATATGAGCCTGTCGAGATATGCAAATATATACGCATGAGAATAGATACATAAAACAAAACGTACAAATCTGCACATAAACATACATACATACATACATACATATTTACATACACGACAGCGTAAAGCTCTATGTAAACATAATTTCATATAAGCCATGAAAGACGTCTCCGCTTCCGTGACACCACTCTGCGAAACAGCGATGCTGACAGGTGATATCAGGAATTCTAAGGTGAAATAAAAATAAACAGGTATGCTGTGCGCTTTGATGCGATAATAAACTGCCTGGATGATGTACTTTGATGTAATAAAGGCGAAAGTGTTTGTGAATGGGATATATATATGAAGAGAGTGAGGTTATGGGAGAAAGAGAAAAAGGATGGAGATAGAAGAACGGATGAAATCTTGATCAAATGCCAATATAAACAGATGCCACCGCCAACATTCGTCCATTGTTATTGTTTGCTACCAAACGACAATACGAATACGACCGCCAACGCCAACACGTTGAGCGTCGTGACCGTCGGGAGGTCATAGCGATTGTCGCAGCTGAGATCATCCTCCTCCTCATCATCATCATCATCATCACCGTCATCATTGTCGTCGTCGTCATCATCATCATCATCATCATCATCATCGTCGTCGTCGTCGTCGTCGTATCATTTCAAGACCATTGCCGCTAGTGCTATGAACGTTCCCCTTTTCGCAGACACCATCTTCGATACCAACGCCATTAGTACAACAACGTCTGAAAACCTTAGAGATACCCTATAATCCAGATGTATTGCAAAAGTCGGCATTAATTGGAACTGCACGCATATTGCGTAAAGTACTGTCTGTCTGAGGTCCTTGTTTCTGACTTGACAAACAATACAAAACCCCGGTAGACACAATATCTTCAATCAACAACTTCACGATATTGTATACTGTGAGACGTCTACTATAATAATAATAATAATTTCTGTTATAGGCACAAGGCCTGAAACTTGGTGGGAGGGGACTAGTTGATTATATCAACCCCAGTGCGTAACTGGTACTTAATTTATCGACTCCGAAAGAACGAAAGGCAAAGTCGACCTCGGCGGAATTTGAACTCAAAACGTAGCGACGGGCGAAATACCGCTAAGCTACTTTTATGACTATAACGCCTGTTGAAATAAAATTAATTATAACTAGTACTCTGTGTATGTGTATACATATATGTATATATATATGTATATACATATATACACATACATACATACATATATATATATATATATATATATATATATA
>NC_068985.1:4237783-4239728 GCF_001194135.2 Octopus bimaculoides
TATATATATATATATATATATATATATATATATATATATATATTCTACTTAGAAGTCAGTCTGAGAGGATGTGGACGTGTTCTGCGCCTGTGAAACTTTTAATCTCAGTCAGCCTTTTGTTTAACACTCAAATTTGCGACTAAAAGTGTATACGCACTCAAACACATACACACATACGCGCACACATACACATATATGTGTTTGTATATAGGTGTGTATATGTTTGTGCATATGTATGCATGTATGTACGCATGCGTATGTCTATGTATGTATGCTACTATGATGTTTTATTGTAGCTGAAAAACCTTCAGAAGACAGAAGTGAACTTTTGGAACAATAGAATGGTTTTATAAACGGTGCAATGATTGTTATTTGGCAAATAATCAAATAAACATTTAAAGTTGATTGGACAGGGGGTTATGACATTTCCAAATTAATGGACTCGGTTAGATAATACAATTAATCGCTGACGAATACAGTATAAACAGCAAAAACGAGTAAAACTCGAATAAAACGAATCGATGGCACTGGCGATATTAGTCGCAGACAAGAAAAAACTCCAGACAAGAATTGTTTAAGAATTGAAGAAAACGTGGACGAAATAAGTGGAATAGAGAAATAAGTTTTTAGATAGGAAAGAAGGGGAAGTGAAAATGAGAAATGCATAAATATATTTGGATTTGGTAGGGATTAAATGGAAGGAATGTTTAAGAAAATTGAATGAACAAAGGTCTCAACTTTGCGACAACCATCAAGCGTATTCCATACTTGGACATAGTAGCCCCTATTGAAGAGAGAGCCCTAAAGATACCAAAAGCTCAGGGAGATGAACTAAGGTGGAAAGTGAGACAGGTAACTAGAAAAAGCAAAACTTCCTAAACCAAACATCACTAAGGAAGAAAAGTTCGCTATCAAAAAACCACAGAGTGACAATTCCATCCTAATACTTCCAGCGGACAAGGAAAATGCTACAGTGGTGATGAACAAGTCTGACTACTCGGGAAAACTGGCAAGTCTTATAAGTGATGGTAGCTACAGCGAAGAAAAGAAAGACCCAACTCTGTAAACAGAGAGGAAGTTGTCACAGATCTTGATCAAGAACAAGGATCACTGTACACCAATGAAGTACAGACAACTGACTCAACACTACAGTAAACTACCACACATGTACGGTCTTCCTAAGATTCACAAGGATGGTATTCCATTAAGACCTATAGTGAGCTGTAGAGGTTCAGCATGTCATCCACTGAGCCGCTTCTTTGTGGATATAATCAGTCTATTAGCAGGAAAGTCAACATCGTACATGAAGAATTCCACCCACTTCACAGAACTGATCAAGGATACTCCCATTGAATACAACCAGATGGTGAGTCTAGATGTGCCAAATCAGTTCACCAAAGTCCCAACTGGTGAAGCACTATCGGTGATACAAGAAAAATAGTGACAAACACCCATCTAAAAGAACGCAAAGAATATAAGTAGCGATCGTGATACACACCACAAAGAAATGATCAAGCTCAATAACGATCTGTTAAGCAACAACTACCCCAAAAGTATTCTATCCACTCCAATTATGAAGAAAAGAGAGGATGAAACTAACAAATTGTCTATAGTCTGTCTACCCTATGTGAAAGGCCTCTCCGAAAAGATACAAAAGATATGCGGCCCATATGACATCAGGACAGTATTCAAAAGTAATACAACACTTCGCAAGTATCTCCTTCGAGTAAAACCACCAATAGAAGACAATATGACTAAGAACTGTGTGTATTCCATCCCATGCAGCTGTGGTAGGTTATACAAAGGCGAAACATGTCACCCCCTCAAAATAAGGGTAGAGGAACAACGCAAAGCTGTGACACGGGGAGATATAGACAAATCGGGTATAGCTGATCATGTATGGAAAAATGTGAGATGAAGTTAAGATAATAGAGAGAGAACACCA
>NC_068985.1:4239962-4241174 GCF_001194135.2 Octopus bimaculoides
GCAGCACATATGCTAGGACACAACAACCTCCTAAGCAGACCAAGTGCAGATATGAACAGCATATGGGAACCGGTATTAAGGAAGGATAGGAGAATATTAGATTTATAAGCCCTAAAAAATTCACTCCATAATTGCCCACGGGCATATGGCATAGTGGTTAAGAACGCCGATTACTAACGCCAAGATTCGGAGTTCGATTCCAAGCAGTGACCTGAACAACATCGAAAAATCCCTTAGGAATGAGAACCCAGGTTCGAAATTTCTCCAAGACACATAATGGAGGTTGGAGAGTATATCAGCCGAAACGTTGTGTTAACAACAAACAAGATGAGGACAAATATCCGTCGAATGGAAATAATTTAAATAATTCTTCATCTCTTAAATATAGAACTGTAATATGTATACATATTCTTTTCTACTCTAGACACAAGGCCCGACATTTTTGGCGTGGGGCCAGTCGATTGGATTGACCCCAGTACGGAACTGGTACTTAATTTATCGACCCCGAAAGGATGAAAGGCAAAGTCGACCTCGGTGGAATTTGAACTTAGAGCGTAGCGACAGACGAAATACCGCCAAGCATTTCACCCGGGGTGCTAACTATTCTGCTAACTCGCCGCCTTAGCAAATTCTAAATAATCCTTTTTACTATAGGCACAAGGCTTGAAATTTGTGGGGAGGGGGTAAGTGGATCACATCGACCCCAGTATTTCACTGGTGCTTAATTTATCGGCGGAATTTGCCAAGTTCTAAATAATAACGACAAAAATAGTCACAATTTGTAGTAGAGAGAAATGGCATCTCCGTACCTCATCCATTCGGTGGATGAGACCAATAACTTTGAAGGCAGTTTGAAATAGATCAATAATTCCAAGTTTTGGTATGAATCGATATATCTTGAAACAGGATAGAAGACTTTTCACATAAACGTAAAGGAGCTCTGATAGAATGGCTACCAAATTCATGTCTATATGGGCTTTCTCGTTCGAAAATAACTTCTGCAATTGGAAGCCAACCCAAACATATTCTTTCACTTATCATACGTATTTGAATAAACTTTGGAGACATTCATTGGTGATCGGTGAGGAACTTGAGGGTTTGGAACGTGTTCTCTGAATATTTAAGGGAATTTTTTTGCAGGGAAACTGATCTATATTACTCTATGTCTGTACGCATATATATATATATATATATATATATATATATATATAT
>NC_068985.1:4241631-4249306 GCF_001194135.2 Octopus bimaculoides
TGGTTTCGCCCGGTCGGTTTGGGTGATGTGGCTGTAAAACCTGCTCTGTGTAAGCATTCGACTTGTTTGGGCACGCTTACGTTAAAAAACAATTTTAGAATAACTTTTTTCTGTCAAAACGCTAAAAATAACTGACCAACAAAAAACAACCAACCTAGATTCAACCAAATCAAAAAATAAACCCAAATACTAAGCGAACAAATAGGAACCATCCCACTTCCTTTGCTCGTGCACGCGCACGCGCACACACACACACACACACACACACACAGACACACAAACACACACACACTCACATTGACATACCATCCTGTTACATACACACACATATATTCGCAGAGTTGAAACGCTGTTTGATTTATCACTACCAAGTATGACATCACCCCTTCCTTTCTCATTCATAAACACGAGAGTATTATTATAGCCGATTATTATCTCGGTAACCATAGCAGCTATGAAAAAAATACAAAGTCCAGCAACACCACTGGATAATTCTACACATCTGTGTAATCTGTCATGCAATTCCACCCATTTGAAGTAGATTCGAACACGGAAGAAAGACGTTCACTGCGTTTTGTTCTGGAGAAAATTTCACGCTGTAGACATATAGGTGTAAATACACGGAGTCAGCAGCTCACAGCATTCCCTAACCAGATTGGTGGATGCATGCATTTCGGAGTGGTTATCTCTTCTTCAGCATCAGAGACCGAGAGGTAGACGCTGCGAGCTAAGACGAGGTCCATCTTATGATATTCTCGTCATCGTTCAATTACTGCTTGCGCTATAAATAAAATACGGTGTGGCAGCGCTAAGTAATGATGTGCATAAATATACAGCGACAAATTTCCTCCATTACAAAATACAGTGAATGGCGTTGTTACGGTTTCGAATATGTCTCAAGCATATTTGAACTGGTAACAAGTTTGGATTCAGAATTATTAGAAATTCTAAACTTAATGTAGAAACGATATAGATTCAATACAAACCGTCTATCGGGCCATCAGTATAAAGCATCATTCCTGCATAACTCTGAAGGTGTCACTTGAAAACCCGGAAGGGCTTATGCAACCCTACGCCAGTTCCTGGTTTAGTTGCGTAACCCGGATAATATATTCCATAACTTCAATATCTGAACAGTCAACTATTTATTCAAAATGGATAAATATAATTTTATGCTGTGTACATAGCAATACGAAGAACTATTTCACACACACGCACACACGCACACGTACACACACACACACACACACACACACACACACACACATGCACACATGCACACATGCATGCCAAGTGTAGAGAGAAGTGAGATTGTAAGGGTTATCCTATCTCTGAGTGCTTCTAGATTCATCTATTGATGAATAGAAAATTATTATTTTTAGATGCAACTATTGATGAAAAACGAATTAATAGAGATGATAGAGAGAATTATGATAGATACAGAGAATTATATATGTGCTTTTGATATGTTTGCTGGAAATATTGGCACAGATTGTTGTTATAAATGTATTATAATCACCGAAGCCTAAAGAAATCGAGATATATTGGACACATACTGTTAAATCTCCAACAGTTGTTGTACAACTAGACTTTCTCGTACATACTGATCGCTACTAATGTATACATTGTTTATGTGTGTTACATAAATATGTCTCGATTTGTGTTGTTAGTATGTATCCTAAATATATCTCCAGTCGTGTGTGAAAGACACTTTTGGCATTACTCGTCCTTAAATATGCGTTTCGATAATTCCGTATAGCTATTTAAATATTCTCTGTGCATGTGTATAGAGAATCAGTGGCGAGGAATTAACTATATAACTAGTCTATAACAGAGAGTTGAAATGCTTTCTTCCCTCCGTTTGTCTACAATTGTATCAAACTATGGCTGTTCTCTTTACCCTCTTAACCCCGAGATATTATTCATGTTAATTTTGTGGTTGGCATTCCCAACTATCAATAACTCTAATATGTTTACACTTTTCTTATGTCAGAATGTTAGCTTAGAAGCTTTAACATCTCAAATTGCATTTTGCTTGTATCTAAGTACATTTCAATCGCTGTCAAAGACTGGTTAGAAAGATTCGACTAATTCTCCAGTTAAACTACTCAGTTTAAGCAACAGATAAGACAAACGAACCTCCCAAAACAAACCTTACAAGATTTTATATCTTCTTCGTCTAGTAATGAACAGTTGTATGCAAATACCGCTAAAAATCATGACATGTGATTGTAAAACGAAATCTTTTGAAGTAGGTAGTTTAATATTGAAATTCCTATAAGTTTTGAGAGGAAGGGGGATTTAATTAAGTCTTTGATCTAAGGTTTTCACGTAGAACAACATATTCTCTGATAACATTGGAACATTTTGAATACGATTCTTCATAAACTAGAAATGTTTACTTCACTTAACTAAAGAATCGCAGCCGAATGAAATGTGAGAAGGAAACAAAAATATAAAATGAAAGTTTAGAAGAAAACTAAGCGCAGACATGGCTGTGCGGAAAGAGGCTTGCTTCTCAACCACATGGCTCTGGGTTCAATCTCATTGAGAGAAAACTTGAGCGCCACGCAGTAGGGTCTTCTCCTATAGCCTCAGGCTGACCAAAGAATTGTGAGTGGATTTGACAAACGGAAGCTGAAAGAAACCAATCATGTGTGTGTGTGTGTGTGTGTGTTTCTGTTTCTGTTTGTCCACCACCAGCACTTGACAACTGTTGTAGGTTTCTTTAAATCTACGTAACTAACCGGTTCGTCAAAAAGAGACCGATAAAATAAGTAGCAGACTTTCAAAAATGTACGACTAAATCCTTCAATTCGTTGCCCCAGTATGGCCGTAGTCTAATGACTCAGACACCTGGAAGATAAAAGAAAAAGGGGTTGAAAACTTTCTGTTCGGAAGATCCATATTTTGTTAAATCCCGATAAATTATTTGAGAATTTCATTTCCAGCAAAGACTCTTATAACAGTAATCTGCTACGACATTTAGTCTTCTTACCAGAAGCATCTGACGAAAGTTGGCCCAGATTATTGTTCTGAGTGAAGTGAATTCACAAGGAACTTGAGAGAAAGCCCAGTGTAGTGTTTGTTTGTCATGGGAAAACAGCTTTGACCAATCTCTTTTCGCGTAATCCTTCATCAGGTTTAGCAACATTGGTGCCTACCACAAGAAGAAGAATGTAAACTGACTGGATTCTTCTTTTTCGCTTCTTCTGCATGGTACATAATCTTCCTTGCGCATGTTCTTCCCTCTGCTGCACGGAGGCATCAGCACGTTCTCTCCGCCAACCACGGTCTGATGTTTACTTATTCGTGTTTGGGTGCCGAATGATTTAACAAAGTTTTCATTCCAACTTTGCAAGGTCCCCCTCACACACACACACACTTCTTTTCCTCGACGTGATGTCCACTCTGTCAATTTGCTATTTCATCTATTGTCCTTTCCTCTGAACACATTAGACACATGTCTCGTGAAAGATCATTTCAGAGTTTTTATGTTTTTGTCTTCCAGATAACATCCGTTGCGACTCTTAACCTGTTGTTTTCTCCACTAAGCCGTTTCTTTAATCTTCGGCATTCCATGGATCTTTAATTTAAAGCTTTCAAATCATGCTGTCGTTATCTTTGTTTCTCATCGTCCCACGATCGATGAAATAAAATGTTTGTCCAAGTACTGCAATCGATATAATTGCTCCAAATTCATGGTTTTGTGCCTACGTAAGAAATTGATTTCATTTAACGTTACATTTCTAATGAGGCGAATGAGCTTAGCTCTTGCTAACAAGTAACTCGATCGAAGACTCATATTCACAGAAGCATAGCTAGGTTCTTAATTAACAGTCTTCTGGTGAAAGCCCTTGTTAACAAATAAGTCGGAATAGCAAACATTTTCACCATACCGTTAATTTTCTAGATTCACGAAAATGATTTCTAGAAAATGCGCGGAGTTTTCAAATAATCGCTAATTGCAATTATTTCAAAATTCAATTCTTACAAACTTCACGTCTCTTCGCAATTAGCCTTGCGTACCTCGAGTTCAGACCCGAACCATTACACAATGTTCTAAAAGGAATACAAATATAACTTTGAAATTTCTCACACAAAATAACCCGTTGCCAACAGTACTTGTCGATGCTTCCATCACTTTTTTCAGATAAACAGCAGGTTGTGGCTAGTAACACCGAGATAGAGAATAAATTTATTTTATACGATTATTTAATCCGAGAGTTGACTGAATTCCATGGTCGTCTGATATTTAATGTAAGTATAGTGTTCAGAAATCACAACCATAACAGACAGCAGTTCTTGCCAGAGATTATGTTATGAGTGTTGTCTCATAACATAGAACACAGCGAATAAAATATGTTTGCATGAGTTAATCCAAATCACGAAAATGGCAACTGATTAACTACCACTCAAACATAAATATATTAGAGGTGTCAAGAATATCACCATGTTAATGAAGCTGATGTTGGTCAGTCTGACGTCGAATTCGTGCCAACATATCTCGACATACGCCATAACAACACAACTTTTAACAAATCGATATCCGCAACTTAGAATATCTTCATATGTATAAGGAAATATTTGAGTAAACGAATGTAAAATTGAATATGTTGAAGTGGTTTTTATGTACAACTAGAAAATCTACTGTAATTAGGAAATCGGTTGAAGCGTGGCAGAGTTCGGTTTCCTAACAAAACAGGCCAAACTGAAAATGTGCTTCGTGATGGTTCTATCGAGAACAGCTTCGTCTCAACCGATTCACACCGTTTTCAACAAGGAAGGCATATCAGATAATGTAGTCTTAGATATCAATAAAATGACGGTATGATTACGGTTAGAACGCTATTTATTATTTGTTTGTTCGATATCGCCAATAGTTCAAGGAAGTTCAGGAATCTTATAATTTGAGTTGGCCAAACAATATTAGTCATTGCGACAAGGATTTCTTCTCTAACACTCGTGAACAAATAGCTGTAAGTCGGTGACTGGGAAGACAGGAGTTTGTTAGACTCAATAGAGCATCGGGAAATATGCCTTGAGGAATTTAGCTGCGTTGAAACTCGAATCCTACAGAGGTCAACTTTACCTATCATCCTTCTAATTAGTGACGGGGAGTCAGTAAAATATGAATCAGTCATGTACGAGATCAATAAAGAGTGTGGTTTTTATCCATCTTCTTCCAGTTTCCGGTAATGTACAGGGAGAGTGTTCGGTTAAATTCGACGATTTTTATGCCTCGTTTCTTTTGAGGAAGAGCTTTGTGTATTGGTGAACAGTCAACGGTGTTGGAGAGCATAAGAACTAGAGTTGTGGTTGAGAAAAGGTTAGGTGGCATGGAGGACTGGTAGCCGTCTGAATATAGGAAAAGAATTACCTGTATCGTAATGATTCGCTCCATGAACCAAAAAAGCCGACATCATAACTACAACGAGGACAGGAGTTTGACATGTGAACACTGTACAGACTGTAAGACGCGACATGAACGGAAGCTACGAAGCCGAGGCTAACAGGAAGGGACACAACAGTCTTTCACACACCGACCGCACGCCGGAATTCGTCCCAAAAGTCTTTGAATGAGGCCTTTGACTCAATTTGGACGGCTATGTGAAGCTGGTGGAGACTATGGTCAATCCCTGGGTGGAGAGGGTTGCCACTGGAAGGTCATTTGTGTGGCAGCGGATTCGGTTCCTTGCTATACATTTGGAAAGAGTCAGAAGTTGTTGTCGGAGAATCTCTACTACTATGTCTTCTACTATAGCTTCGGGCCGACCAAAGTCTTGTGAGTGGACCAAAGCCTTGTGAGTGGTAGACGGAAACTGAAAAGAAGCCCGTCGTATATATACATGTGTGTGTGTGTGTGTGTGTGTGTGTCCAACATCGCTTGACAACCGATGCTAGTGTGTTTACGTCCCTGTAAATTAGCGGTTCGGCAAAAGAGACCGATAGAATAAGTACGAGGCTTACAAAGAATAAGTCCTGGAGTCAATTTGTTCGACTAAAGGTGGTGCTCCAGCGTAGCCGCAGTCAAATGACTGAAAGAATAAAAGAATAAAAGAAAAATACGCATGTGTTGCTTTTAATTTCTTCTGGTTATTCTACTAAACGTGTTTGTGTGCTGAGGTGTATATATGTGTATTTGTGTGTAGGTCAGTGTATGCGTCTGTGTGTCTACATGTGTACATGTGTATGTATGTGTGTGAGTATTTAACAGAAGGTTGACTCCCTTCCACTTAGTTTAAATTTCGTCCATATGTTAAGCTGTTCGGTTTCAGCAAAAGGAGATTAAAAGAAACTTAAAATGGATTCCGAACGAGAAACCATTTCAGCCATCAAATGATCCATTCAGGATGCATGGGTTATTTAGCGACATCAGTTCTTTCATTATTTGCTTCACGCAGCACAAGACACCTAGCGTCAGTCAATTTCAATAACTGAACGTAAGGGAGGTAACCGGTTTGTTGGAGTGGAGTGATATACGTGACTCCGAAAATCTGATGTACCAGCAAAATTTTAAGTAATACGAAATGTGTTCCCTTGTTAATAAATACATCCATCAGTGCCATCAGTGTTGTGTGTACTTTCTTCCACTCATTCAGCCACTCTGTGTTGTCGTGTGCGCGCGCGTATATGTGTGCGTGCGTGTGTGTGTGTGTGTGTGTGTGTGTGTGTGTGTGTGTGTGTGTGTGTGTGTGTGTGTGTGTGTGTGTGTGTGTGATAGCTGCCACTCGATTTTGTGCAATGTCATCGCTTAGTTTTCTCTCTTCAACGTGACCAGTAGAGATGTGAGTCTCGAGTCCTCTCGAGGAGTATAAAACCCCCTTGCAAAAACGGTGCATCGATGAACTTCTCTTCAAACACGTGTTCAGAGCGTCTACCATCACCATCCACGTATGTACAGACACGCACACGCGCACGCATGCACACACACACACACACGCATACAAACACGTGCACACACACACGGGTACACACATGGGCACACGTACACACATACACACGCGCGCATACAAACATTCTGAATGCCTGGAATGTATTTTGTTTGCTATTGTAGTTTCTTGTCTTTCCTGACAATGATCACAAATTTATTCATATATGTGTGTGCGTGTGCGTGTGCGTGTATGTGTGTGTGCGTGCGCGCGCGAGCACATTTGTGTATATGTATGTACACGCACCGTACAACCTATGTGAGGGTGTTTATACATCCATACCCGTTAATGGTTATATTTGATACTTTTTTCGCTTCTTTTTCTGCATCTATTTTTTATATCATTGAATTTACGTCCTTTAATTTGCTGCTTTTCTTTACTCGTAGAGAGAAGACAACTTGTGGAACAGTCGTTATTTTAACAAGCTATATCTAATTATCACCCGAAGAGACACATCTACACCGACGGATGCTTCTAAACCACTTGAGTATCCCACCCATGAGGGACCGATGCTAGATGAGTCGAAACAATTGTAGTGATCAATAAAAATTCTCGTATCTCCCATCTTCCATCTTTTTCATCAATCAAATACCAAACGAACGGTGTGGAAGTGAGAACGTGCTACCAGGTTTATACCATACGATTTATTATCTAATAATATATATGTGTTTGTATGTGTGTGTATGTATTAGAATGAAAGAGTGATAAATAAACATATATGTGTGTGAGTATATGCATATATA
>NC_068985.1:4249571-4254500 GCF_001194135.2 Octopus bimaculoides
ATCAGAAGATTAAATGTGGTACTTAAAATGTTTCAGGCACCAGAATTTGGTAGGGTAAAAACCAAAAACAAAATCAAGAGATTTGGTGAAAAAAATTTAAAGAAAAGCAACAAAAATTCATTAGGTTATAGCAGTACGTTTCGTACAAACTTCATTTATTTATGTAATGAGAACACCACATAAGATGTGCAATGAAAATGTACTCCTCAGCTGCATAATGGAAGTTCATTTTAGAAAGTCATTTTGTAGATGTGTGCAAAAACAAGAGTAGGAGATGAAGAAAATACCATCTTGACTGGGCTGTTAATCAACAGTCTAGACTGCCACAAAAATTAAGAAAACTGCATAAAGTGGAAGTAGATGTCTTCAAAAAGGAACTAGACATCCTCCGCTCCACAATACCGGATGAACCAACAACCTAACATGAGGTGCAGACGAGGGCAGCAGAATCAAACTCCCTTATACATCAAATAGGCCAACAGCTGGGACAGAGGCACATACAGGAGTGGTTATTTGAAATATTCTAGACTGAGAAAAATCAGCAAGACTACGCGGGTGCTCCAGCAAGGCTACGCTGGTGCTCAAGCATGACCGCAGCGGCATGGCTGAGACGAGTAAAAGAAAACACGATAGTGTGTGTGCATATGTATGTGTATGTGAGTGTATGTGTGTGTGTATGTGTGTGTGTGTGTGTGTGTGTGTCTGTATGTGTGTGTGCGTGTGTGTGCGCGCGTGTGTGCGTATGAATTTTAATAGACAAGGCTCTACACTTCTTCGATTGTCTCTTCTCCTCTGCTGCAAAACATTGTAGGATGGTGCTTGTTGAATAGAAAAGCAAGCATCTGTGTTCACATCTGCCCACAAGTTCCCAGAGAGTTAATACCTTCTCTTTAGTTGCATATCTATTTTCAAACATTCTAAACTTTTAAGAATATTGCCACAAAGCCATTGGCAAACCCACATTCTCAGGAAAAACATATAATTTTAGAAGATAACAAGAATTTACCTTGAATTCAATTTAATATAGCTTTATTTACCTTTGTTGTTCAACTGCATACCTTTGGCCAGTCTCAGTTAGTTCTTGTAGTTCCTTTCCGTTGTATATAAACGTGTGTGTGAGTGTAATGTGTGTCACTCGAGCTCGAAAAATTGACCGATATGTAAACCTTCTCGAGAAATGCGAAGACGCTGGCTGGAAAGCGGAGCATTTTCCGATCGAAGTCGGATGTAGAGGGTTTGTTGGACACAGTGTGAGACAACTGTTGTTATCGTTAGGCCTAACTCATCGTATGGTAAATACCACCATGAGTGATGTCCAAGCTACAGTGGAGAAGGCTAGCCACTGGATTTGGTTAAAAAGAGAAGATGGACGATGGCTAGAAGAATATTGAACTTTATTTGATAACTAGATGGTCTAGCAAGTGGGGCCTCATATCATATATATAATATCATCTAGGTAATAACCTCATAACCTGCATTTCAAAGCCCTTTTAAGGTTATCGGCTACCTTATGCTATCTTACAGCAGAATTGCTCCTTTTACTGCATCGGGGGGACACCCTTCGGTCATGAGTGACCATGGGATTGCACCTAGAAAGTTACCCTCAGAGGCACAAGTCCGGGCAAGGTTGTTTATGGAAGACCAGCAGTCGCCCATGTATACCAGCCTCCCCTCTCCACGCCACCGATGAAAAAAGCAAAGGGGTCGATACAGCTTGGCACCAGTGTTGTCGCAACTCATTTCTACAGCTGATTGAACTGAAGCAACGTGAAATAAAGTGTCTTGCTCAAGAACACAACGCACAGCCCGGTCTGAAATCGAACTCACAACCTCGACGCTCTAACTACTGAGCCATGCGACTAACTCTAACCCTAACCCTAATTTACTGCATATACATATGGAAATCCTTTACTGCACGGAGAATTCATAAAACATATTTTTAAACAAGAAGATGGAATGAACAGACATTAATCACAGGTCACGTGCACTTCTGACAACTGTTGGTTGATGCGTTTTCCATTAATACGTATTATCATATAAATATTATATAAATGGGATTCAGTTGTGGCTGTATATTTGCACACCATCAGATAAGTGATTTTGAGAGCAGGAGTGTATTAGGTACAGATTTTTTTAGACACACAAACACAGACAGTCACACACACATGCATGCGTACATACATATACAAACAGACTCTCTCTCACTCACACACACATACATACATACATACATACATAAGGCGGCGAGCTGGCAGAAACGTTAGCACGCCGGGCGAAATGCTTAGCGGTATTTCGTCTGCCGCTACGTTCTGAGTTCAAATTCCGCCGAGGTCGACTTTGCCTGTCACCCTTTCGGGGTCGATCAAATAAGTACCAGTTACGCACTGGGGTCGATATAATCGACTTAATCCGTTTGTCTGTCTTTGTTTGTCCCCTCTGTGTGTAGCCCCTTGTGGGTAGTAAAGAAATAACACATACATACATATATATGTATAAGAGAAAGTAAAAAGAATAGCGGTTGCTTTACTGTAGTACATTTGACTTACAGCTGTTTCCGGTAATCATTACAGGTTCGGTTATCATTGGTTTATTCAGTCGGTCCACTGATCGGCTGAGAAAAACTGAACGACCTCGAGAGTTATTGTACTCAGGTGAGAACCAAACAGTAAAATGACAAATGAGCGAAGAGAGGTAATAAATACAAGGTGAGAGGAAGAGAAAAGGGAAAAGTGGTGAGCTCGAGAAGAAGGACTGAAAGAAAGAGAAGGAAAGAAAAGGAAGAGAGAAATAAAGAAAAACAATAGAGGAGGGGAGCATGGGATGGAAGAATGAAGACAAAAGAAATAAGTGATGGCCAGAAATCTATTTGGGACGACAATAAAATATTAGCGGCCTTTTTCTGTTTAGTTGGATCAACACAATTAAAAACACTTGCATTGTCTTCAGGCCAAACACTGTACTACCTAAGATGGAGTGTTGAAAATTTGATATGTGCAATTGAATTCTCGTGGTCGACTTTAGGCTTTAATATTGTGTCATTACTAAGGCGGCGAGGAGCTGGCAGAGTGGTTAGGACGCCGGGCGAAACGCTTAGCGGTATTTCGTCTGCCGCTACGTTCTGAGTTCAAATTCCACCGAGGTCGACTTTGCCTTTCATCCTTTCGGGGTCGATTAAATAAGTACCAGTTACACACCAGGGTCGATATAATCGACTTAATCCGTTTGTCTGTCCTTGTTTGTCCCTTCTGTGTGTAGCCCCTTGTGAGCAGCAAAGAAATAAGAAACGGGCGAAAAGCTTAGTGCCATGCAGTGGGACTGAACCCGGAGTTGGTAAGAAAGCTACTTACCACATAGCCACTCCTACGCCGATATAAACACTGAATGAACAATTCAAACGTATCTTCAACTCACTCCTACGGCACATGCAAATTAGCAAACCTCTAGAAATCTTTACCTCTGCAGCAGCTGAACAGGAGGCAGTAACAGTTGCTTACATCAGCATCAACGAACAGGATGTAATACTGGCTATAGATGATGTCGATGCAAACTCACCTGCTGGTCCCGATGGACTCCCAGCAATCCTTCCCAAGTCATTCAAACGAGTCCTTGAAAAAAACACTTCATCTTTTTTAGAGCTTCCTTGCAAGCGGTCACCGGTCGATAAGCGGTTGAGAGAAATTTCTTTCTTCAATTTTATCCACATCATGTCTTAGATTTATAATCTTCTGGATTTCTTCTGCTACTGCCTGTAGAGTTAATTTTTGGTCCTGTTCTTATTTTGTTAATATCCGGGAACGTATATCTGCATCTTTGCTTGCAGTTTGCCCTTGAACAAAAATTAGATATTTGAACATGTCCGGGGTTAATTCATTTAACTTGAATTTTTCACACTCTCTGTTAGCTACCCCAGCATAGGTGACGAAATCTTCATAATCTTTTTTAACCAAATTTAAGCATTGCCAGCAATTATTATACAGGGAACTTCTTCCACTGAAAATTTTCGATAAAAAATTGTTTCATCGAAACAAATCTCTCCTGGTTTCTTCGGCAGAATATAGTTACTACATTTTTCGTGTTTGGCAAGGGATAACTTAAAAGTATTCGTAATTTTTTCTCGTCAGACCAATTTTTACATTCTTCTTTGGATATTTCTTAAATCTTCGAAAATATACAGGGAAGGTAATCCCTTCTTCTGGATTATAACTGAATTCTTCAATTGAATTTTGTACGCTCTCTGGCGAGTAAGAACCTGTAGTATTTTCCGACTTCTTCAACATTAATTCCAAAAACTGTTGGTGTTGTTGTTGTTGCTGTTGTAGTTGCTGTTGTTGTTGTTGTAGACGCTGTTACTGCTGTTGCTGTTGCAACTACACCACGGAGGCCTATAAGTCTTTCATGTTAAGCGATATTTTCTTTGGTTTCGAACAAAACAAAATTAAATGTCAACGCAAGCTTCGAACAGTTCGTCGCCACTTTTATATCCTGGTGCTGGATATATAATTTAACGAAGTAGAAGGAAAGTATTCACACGACACACTACGATTACTAATGCACGAAATTAAACGCTCTCTGCCAGCGGCTCACAGTGAACTGCTTACTTATCAATTGCTCACAGCTCTTTATTTTATAGCATTGCGTCAGTCCATTTTTAGTCGCTTGGGAGTGGTCAGCATCCTTCTACAACACAGGTGCGTATTACCAAGTTGGCATTAAAATGCAGACGCTTGGTCGGATGGGTCCTTCGAACTTTTAAAATGAGAGAAGTGGAAACTATGATGGTCCTCTGGAGGACTTTCGTCCTCGGCAGTCGCTCTTAACTGTGTTCACCAACTGGGGTCGATTTGCTCGACTAAAGGTGGTGCTCCAGCATGGCCGCAGTCAAATGACTGAAACAAGTAAAATAGTAAAAGAGTATATATATATATATAT
>NC_068985.1:4257668-4260920 GCF_001194135.2 Octopus bimaculoides
AAATTTATAAAAACGAAAGTGGATAAAAGACTACGCGCGTTTCATGGCCACATAAAAGTGGAAAAGATCTGGTCAATCCACAATGAATCGATGAAGATAAATACCACTCATAATGGGGACACTCTTCAGGTCTTGTAATTTCAAAAAACGTATCCTAATATTTAAAAATTCAATAAGAAAAGTAGAAAAATCTGTACGTTTAAGCAATATTTAGTACAATTAATAAAGTGTCATGGTTTTATAATAATAATCATAATAATAATAAGCATCTGTCAAGTTAAAAGCATAAAACGTCTATTGAAGCAATGCTTTCTGAAGATTAAGAAAACGAAACATATATAAAGATAATGAAATTAACTATTAAATGAATTAGGACGTTCAAAAGTATTAGGAAAAAGAACATCATCACTTATCTTAATGAAGATTCTTTGTAGACTGCGGTTATTACCTATGAGGCATAGAATTTATATGATGTGTATCACGTGACAAAATGGCGTTTATTCGTGACCACAAATATTAAAATCACCATGTAGAATTAAAGTATGTGAGACACGTGACAATATGGCGTAGAAAGAGAGAACTTTCGTTCTCCATATCCTCATGCTGACTCATATTTCGTGAGTAAAATTGGGTCAAAGGAAACCGTGTAGAAGCCCCCGTGATTTGTATATGTAATTCAATCGTCCCTTACCTCACCGTTAGACTCAGTTACTCCCATTTTCTATAGCCACGGGTGGTTCCGTACACCTGGTGTGGAATTCGATCATTAGAAACTGTATGGAAGCCCTTTGGATTTTATCTGTAATTGTTGCATTGTCCCCCGCTGAACCCGTCTATGTGTACAGATATCTGCGGAATACACAACCATTTATACATTTATTCAAGGATTCTGGTTGTTCTATTCATCGACGAAATGATGTACCATGGTCGGAAAATATGACGGAAATCCAAAGATTACTTCCGTTACATAGAAACGGTATTAGCATTTCATCTGCTAAAACAACCGTTCTATTTGTTAGACTATCTGAACAAATTTGGTTCTATCTTCAGTTAGAAACCAAACAGTTTTCAGCTTGTTTATTTCATATCACCACTAGAAGCTTTAATACTGCTGCCGATTAAAACATCAACAGAGAAACTAAACAAAGAATATATATATATTCTTTTCTACTCTAGGCACAAGACCCTGGTACTTAATTTATCAACCCCGAAAGGATGAAAGGCAAAGTCGACCTCGGCGAAGTTTGACCTCAGAACGTAAGCACAGACGAAATGCAGCTAAGCATTTCACCCGGCGTGCTAACGTTTCTGACAGCTCGGCGCCTTAAAGAATATACGAGGGTGAGTCAAAAATTAATACCATTTTGTTTAGGACAGGTATAATTAGCAAGACAGGAACATGTATCATACATCAAAATGAAGCTGGTCCTCTGTGGATCACATCCGTAGTTCTCAACATAGTCACCGTTCCTCTCAATAGCAATGTTCCACCTTTGAATGAGAGCAGGTATCCCTGCCCCATAAAATTCTGTTGACTGTTCTTTGAGCTACTTCTTCACTACAGTTTTTACTTCTTCGTCACTGGACTATCATCACTTCAGCCCTATGAAAGAGGGTTTGAGAGCCAAACATTATTCCAGTGACGAGGAAGTGAAAACTGTAGTGAAGAAGTGGCTCAAAGAACAGTCAACAGAATTTTACGGGGTAGAGATACATGCTCTCATTCGAAGGTGGAACATTACTATTGAGAGAAACGGTGACTATGTTGAGAAGTAGGGATGTGATCCATAGAGGACCAGCTTCATTTTGTTGCATGATACATGTTCCTGTGTTGGTAATTATGCCTGTCTTAAACAAAATGGCGGCATTACTTTTTGATTCACCCTCGTATATATTACATTCAATTGTCAAAACTACGATTGATTCTCTCTTTCTTAGCTTCGCCTTCTTTTCTCTGTGCCTACTCTAAATGCATTGACACTTCTGGTTAAATATGTTAAACGATACAGTGATGATATGCCCTCACAGTATTCTTTTCAGCTATTTCTATCCTAAGTTTAAATATGATAAAATCGATCACAGCCAAAACTTGGGAAGTTGACAGTTTTCCTTTAGGTAAAGAAAATACTTTGGAAGCGGGTGGCAGACTTGTTATTTCAAAGATGGCGGTGAAAATGTTTTATTTTTGTGAAGCATTTGTATGTAAGTAGTTGAAAGGAATGTCCAGGTAGCTGCTAAGGAATGTCCAGAGAAGTACAATTCTTTGGTTAAAAAAAAATCAATTTTTTGTTTCAGCGACTGGAAAAACTGTTTTTCTGCATCAATTATTTGTTTTTTTTTATTGGTAATTTTAGTTTGTTATTTTTTATTTGTATGTGTGTGTAGGGGCATGCGTGTGTGCAAACTTTATCGATCGCCATTATCTACCACCTTCTGGTGCAAAGTATCATAAAATACGGTTTTATTTCTTTATGTATTCCAAGTTCAAAAGAAACTTCTTAGGATTCTCCCAAGATGCATTGAATTGTTTTCATAGAGTAGAATTATTCTGTATTGTGTTAGAAACTGTTATTATTATTTAGGAAACTCACGTCTATCTTCACACAAGTTAGTGGTCACCCATTACGTTTTTAGATATATTCCTGAATATAAAAGCCTGTGTGTGAGTGCACCAATCAATAGCAGAATAAGCTTAGCATCGTTGTGCTTCTGTTTGTATACATATCACAATATATATCTGCCTTTTCCTACCCATTAATGTCTGAGTTCGATGTTCTTTAATGTACGCGTGTATTTTTACTTCTGTAGACTCAATGTTCGAGTCTACAAGTGATTTTTTTCTGTATCAATAATACATATCTGTATGTATGTTTATGCTTGTGTTGAGGTATGTATACGTGTGTGTTTCTATCAATGGAGCATATGACTACATTCATTGCCTTACGAAAAGTATATATATATATATATATATATATATTCGTTTTGCAAGATTCTTGATGTGAATTCGTGTGTTGAAACAGATATTGTTGTATTTGGAGATGGTCATGTTGCTAGTTTAGCCAATAAAAACACACGCACTGTATATTTGGTGTTAATTTGCTTCAGCTTTATTTTACATTAATCGTATTTCGGCCACAGTTCTTTCGTCACATTTCTGTGACCTCATCAGTGGTCCTTTGCTTTCTTCTTTCTTTTTTGTTTTTCATTTCTAATGATCAGTTATTTTGTGTGTCTTTCCTTTTGTGTGTCCTT
>NC_068985.1:4261284-4262164 GCF_001194135.2 Octopus bimaculoides
TATATATTTATATATATATCAGAAAAAAGTTTAAAATAATGGTCATTACATATACTTCCTTTATTGGAATAAATTTAGCTTACAGCTGTTTCCAGTAGTCATTCTAAGTACATTGCTGAGAGGGTTGTTCAATTGGTCTATTCATCAAGTGTGGTCGATTTAACGTCCAAAGAAAATTAATGCTACTTTCGTCAGAGCCATTTCTGGAAATAACAAGCAGAGCCCTTGAGGAATGGGTATTGCGTGGGGAAGGTGGGGCAAGATTGGATGTCCAGTTAGAATAGAGAACAGAGGAAAAGAGTTTACAAAGGGTTGGGAGCGACAGCAGCAGCAGCAGTAGTAGTAGTAGTAGTAGTAGTAGTAGAGGTATTGCATTGCCAAATTTGGAGGAGGGACAGTCATGAAGATGGGTGAGCACCAATTACCATATTGGATATACGTTAGATACTCTCCAGTCATTGTGTTGAAATCTGATATTGGTTTTTCATGGACATGGATCGGTCTGATACAGTAATTTTCAGCTTTTAATCTAGTATAATGGAGGATTAATGTCAGAGTTAAAGTATACTATTTTTATTCATATAATAGACGTCATGAAAGCTCTCATTATCAGGATATAAATATTTCTTTCTTTATTGCTCACAAGGGGCTAAACATAGAGGGGACAAACAAGGACAGACAAAGGGATTAAGTCGATTAGATCGACCCTAGTGCGTAACTGGTACTTATTTAATCGACCCCGAAAGGATGAAAGGCAAAGTCGACCTTGACGGAATTTGAACTCGGAACGTAACGGTAGACGAAATACCGCTAAGCATTTCGCCCGGCGTGCTAAAATTTCTGCCAGCTCGCTGCCTTCCATCAATTGCACATTCATTTC
>NC_068985.1:4264856-4274409 GCF_001194135.2 Octopus bimaculoides
GAAGAAGAAGAAGAAGAAGAAGAAGAAGAAGAAGAAGAAGAAGAAGAAGAAGAAGAAGAAGAAGAAGAAGAAGAAGAAGAAGAAGAAGAAGAAGAAGAAGAAGAAGAAGAAGAAGAGGAAGAAGAAGAATTTTCCCCGTGGTCTCGAATCCTTGTTTCATGTCCGGCGAAGAATATCCTTTCCTCGTAAGTTGAAAGAGCTCTTAGCTTTGGTTGACAATCTTTCTAGAAAAGGTGTCTCGAAAAAACACACCTCATATAAAAATTTCCTGACAAAATACACACCGTATTCCAATCTATGCACCCGTGTCCACATGTGTGCCATTTTCACGCGAATCTACCCAGCCGTTTGGCTGTGAATCTCAAGAAAAAAAAAGAATACAACGATCGCCCATGTCCAATTTATATTATAGATAATCGCCAAATTATGCTACGAAGATGATGCCATAAGTTGGAAGCGTTTGACTCCTCCTAGGATATTGGCCGAAGGAATGACTGCTATGGCAATTGCAAGTATCATGACCCAAACAGCAATTCCAAATATAAGTCCTTTTTTGACGAAGTCACTGCAGCCTTAGATATAATTAAGACTGAATCATTTGTCCTAAAAGAAGAATTCAATGTTTCTGTTGGCACCGATGATCGGACGTGAAAAGGAGTTAGTGGGACAATGCAAACATTGAATTCAATGCAAATGCAGAGACCTTCTTAGACTTCCGTTCTGGAAATGGACTCTTCATTACGAATACGTTTTTCCATCACAAAGATATCCATAAAAATACATGGTATAGGAATATTTTAGAATTGAGGTTACTGATAACTTTTCTTATCGTCTTTGACCTCTTTGACTCTGTGCTGGACGGTCTTGTTAAGAGAGGGTCAGAGCTAGCAACTGATCATTACCGAATCGTTTGCAAGAAGAATTCACAAAACTGCTAAGTCCAGTCCGATTTACAGAATAAAGTGGAAAGCCCTGGTAGATGATGGGACTAGAAACATGCGTAGACACTATTACATCCAAAATCAGAAACCTTCCTGACGAAACGGAGGATGCGGAAACGGGGTGGAGACGATATTGTTCGGCAGTTTATTTTTCTATTGTAAATTGTTGTGGACGAAAGCGGTTTGGGGTTGCAGCAAGCGATAAAAAAATCATGCTTTAACCAGAATGTTAATGCTACCCGAGCAAAGAAGGAAGCTTACAAACCTTGGCCTTCAAACAAGTTTCCCTCTTTCGTTGGCGTTTCACGAAAGAGCAAATCGTTGCTGCAGAGAGAGTAAATATCTTCAAGTCTAAGTCATAGGAGGAGTCTGGGTTTAAGCTGGACTCTGGTATTAGATTGACCAATAAATTACTTTGGTAGACCATCTTCTGACTTCGTAACAAGAAGCCCTCTTCCACTCCTGTCATTAAGAACACAGCTGGCGTTCTTCTTTCTATTACACCCACGATACACTCTGGAATGGAAAGCGAAGATGGCTAGCAGGCTTGTGGGTATTTTAGCACAGCTTCTAGTAATGTTATTTTTTCCTTTAAAATGGATTTCCAGAAATATATTACTTTTAAAATTGCTTCTCACAGTTGAAGAACCAATTTCTATACTTTTTCCAAACTCTGTAATAATATTGTCTTCATTCTCACATTCTTACTTTCCAAAATCTGCAAATCGGAATTGGTAAGCTCCCATCAGTTGATTCTGTTGATTTCAATTTTCATTTTCTCACCAATTATTTTGTATTTCTCTTTGTTTGCTTCTGTTTTCAGTTACATTAATTTCGTTTCGTTTTTCATAGCCTTGTCATAGTTTTTTTTCTACTGATCTCTTCCTTTATTTATAGTTTTGTGTAGTAATTTTCTTGGTTAGATCAGTGAGGCTGAGATTAGCCAACACCCGTAAATCTCTTTGATTTCAATTTCGCAGCATGTTCCGAAGAGCGAATTTTGTGAAGGTGAAATTTTATCCTATATATAAGCCATTTGTGTTTCCTTTTGTTTTTCTTTCTTCGCTTTTTTTATAAGGGTAACAAATCTCGGAATATTATCACATGCATCTGTAGACGATAATGTTTATTCTAAAACCTTTCTCAGAATGCTTACTTCGATTTTTCCTCCTATCTCTATATTCTTACTGTCCTCTCTATTCGTTTGTCTTTTTTCTTTTTCTGTTGTAAACCTGTGGAATTCGTTAGGCATAACGTTTAGGATGGATAATTTTCCCCTAATGTCTTCAAGGTCTTTAAGGATTTTTTTATTTGTTTCTATGCACGATTTCTCTGCTTGCAATGAAAGTTTCCGAGATTTGTATGTTAGAATATACTGAAAATGTTTCACAAAAATTACATCACGTAACAAACACTAAAACAGACAAAATATGTAAAAATCAGAAATACGCCGAAGGTTTTGATGTAATTAACAAACAAATGTCATTTAATGGTTGAACATAATTTCAAAATACAATTTATAAAAAATATACACATAAATCAACTCACTTCAGTTCAACTGTGGCATTTTCAAGATACGTAAATATTTTTTATGATGTTTCTTCAAATGTTTCACATAATTTCAAAGGTAATTTAGAACACAGTACAAGAGAAATATTATTCCTTTATCGAAATTCGGAAAGTTCAGACAATGACCTGCGACTCTAAATATTTCCGTTTTTCTAATTTTGATAAGCAGGCGTGGCTGTGTGGTAAGAGTCTTGACTCCAACTACGTGGGCTTAGGTTCAGTCCCATTGCGTGGTACCTTGGTCGAATACCTTTAAATATAGCATCAGACCAACCAAAGACTTGTGAGTGGATTTGGTAGACGAAAACAATGAAACCCGCCTGTTGTCAACCGGTGAGGAGTGACAAGCACAAGGGGACACACCTACACTCGCACGCATACACATGCACGCGCGATTTTAGTTAGTTTATGCCCCCGTAACTTAGCGGTTCAACAAAATCGTGCGAAAGGAAAAGTGCCAGGCTTAAAAGAATATAGATATTGGGGTCGATTTATATGACTAAATCCTTGAAGGCTGTGCTCCAGCATGGCTGCAGTCAAATGATTGAAACAAGTAAATGATAAATGTGTTTTTACATTTATCAATATGCTAGCTAAAGTGAATTTTCTGTGTATATGCTTGTCTAATTTGCTGACAGTGAATAGTACCTCCTGTATGGATTATTTGGCCAATCTAATGTTTTCAATAACCTATGTATATTGAAATATTCATTAAATTTTCGAGGAGCAAGAAAAGTTATTATTAATTTCGAAAATGTTCTTTCTTTGGAATACAATTTGGAACCATCCAATAAATTGTTACCGCATTTCAGAAGTTCTGATATCTTTCATGAGAGACATTTATTAATTTCTAAGAATGACAAAACTCTAATCTGCCTGAAAGTAGTATCCCCTGGCTTCAATGCACTTGTTGCAGCACCCTATTTACATCTGAAGGCCCTTTGGAAGTCCTCAAATGTAAAGCTATTGAGGACCCTTGTTACAGGCTCTTTCATATTCTTCAGTCTGGGAACAACCAAAATCACAGGGAGCAAGTTCTGGACTTTTGGGAGGGTAATGGATGGTTGTGATATCCATTGTCCTGGGGTAGGTATCACCGAACGAATGGCAAAGCACTAGCCTTTGGTGGGGAAATCTCTTCCTGACTTCCTTCAAAACCTTCACAAAGTACTCTTTGTTGACTGTCTGTCTAGAGGGAACCCGCTTGATATAGATGATGTCCTAGCTGTATGTATGATGTATGCCGGGATGCTTCCATTAGGCACTCGGTCTCTTGTTCTTTGAATCATAACAGTAGATCCAGTTTTTGTTACAGGTCACCAGAGACTCAAGTAGTCTTGGATTAAAAGTAATGAGCTCAACCATTCCTCTGCTGTCACCAATACATCTTCCCTTCTGTTCGTCATTGAGCACTCTGGAAGCAAACTTTTCACAAATTTTTCGCATTTGCAGATTTTTTAAATAATTCTTTGAACAGTTGCCACACCAACTCCAAAAGAATTTTCTCAATCGGATCTAATGTCCTGACGTAACCTTTTGTGCCAGCGAAACTTTGGTGCATCTCGATTCTTACAAGTTAATCCATGTTTGGAGCATTTCATGAGTATCTGTAGCGTTTTTCCTCAGATTAATACAAACCATTATTGCATAACGAGCTTCTGAACTGTCTTTACGTCCGGATTGCATTCTGCAAATTAATCAGGTGTAACAAACAGTGTTTATTTGGTTGGATTCAAAGTGCTGTTAAAGCTGTCTCTTTCAATCTGGAATAAGGAAGCTTGGCAGGTCAGCTTATCAGATGTATAGTAATGATATACTAAAATTACAATAAACTAGGACAGTTATAACAACCTCTTCTAAAAATGTATCAAATCGTCTGGAATACATCTCGCATCTCTAAAGATTTTGTTTTTATTTTGCTTCTAATAATTGTCTTTCGATAACTTCTTCAAGGTTTGGTCTCAGTGGTTAAGTTTTAATGAATGTCTGCCAATATTTCTTTATTGTTTTGGTTAAAGATTCGGATATGTGGTATATCACATTCTTATAGGAATAAATGTGAACATTCTTATTTCGTTCTACATTGCTTTTGAAATCATATAAAATAAATTCAAAGAAATTTGATAAAAACATGAAAGGATCTTGCGCAAATATCTAATTAGTGTTAAAACCGGGGATCCATGAATATTTTTGCTGGAGATTGGACTTTTTGAAATTGTGCACAAATATTATATGCAACCACATTTCGAAATTAAGAAAATTTTCGTAAGATTTTATTTTAGTTCTTTGGCGAAGTGATCATTTTGTGTGGATCTTTAAATATTTTCATCATAAACGTGCACGCACACACATGCATGTATAAACGTATACAAATTGATAGATAGATTTGGATGTACTTATGTGTGTATATATATATAAAACCGTATATAATATATATCATAATGATATTTATTTTCCGATTTTGAAGCAAAAACTTGTAAATACAAACAAATAACGAGCTAACCTTTGGCTGAAGCGAACCCCAAAATCGATGCTTTCATAGCTCCTTGCGAATCTGATTCGCTAAACGCTCACCCGGCAATTTCAGTCAAATTTAGATAATATATACTTATTACTGTCTTAATACTACATAAATAATTGTTTTATAAACAAAACCCGAAAGGCTTTGCTAGTTACGGAGAGAAGGCTATTATGGAAGGCTCATAGAATAATAACTGCATATTTGTGGGTTCGATTCAACCTGAGGTGAGCTCATCATTTTTTGGTCATTTATTTGTATTTAAAAATTGTCGCTTCAAAATCGGAGAATAAATATCATTATGATATATATATTATATACAGTTATTATACTATGAGCCTTCCATAATAGCTTTCTCTCCGTAACTCGCAAAGCCTTTCGGGTTTGTTTGTAAAAATATTTTTTATGTAGTTGTATATATGAAGTATATGGTTTCAACATTTGGTTTTATAACCTGTTTTATAGACTGCTAATTCATTTTCACTATTTAGAAAATTTGCTTTAGCTGATCTTGTTGATTTTGTCCTTCTTGTTTCTTGTTAAATAATACACATTCCCAAACGACTTCTAATTGCATGGATAATCTATCCTAAATTATTTCGTTTCCCACCAATCATTCTTTTCCTCTTATTTAGACTTTCTCCCATTCTTTCATTCTCATCTAGTCTCTCTCCCACTCTCTCATTTTCCTGATTCTTTTTCTCTCTTATTATCTTATATTTTCTCTCACTCTCCCTCTATCTCATTTCCGTTTCTCTCTTTTTCACTCTCTCGTTCTCCTTCTCTCTCTCGGTCTTTATCGTTCTATCCGCCTCTCTTTATTTCATTCTTTCCTCTCAATTTTCCTAAAAACTTTTTTTTGTTTTTACTCCTCTCTTTCCCGTCGTACTTTCTCAATATGATTTTTGTTTTATATTTCACCTTTTGAATTCTTTTGTTCTCTTTTCTCTTTCTCCATTCTCATTCGAACGCGTGTAATTATAAATAATCACCTAACATGCATATTTAACACATTATCACTGCGCATATACATTATTTATGTACTAAATTCGATATTTTTATGTGAATTTAATGGGCAGTTTCGAAAACTATTCACGAAAATCCATCAAGATGCATTGCCAGAAAATTCTATTTACCAAAGATCGTATACGAATTGAAAATATTTTTGAAATTTGAATTCTTTTTATTAGAATAGTTTGTGTAAAGTTTATATAGGATCGCTTCGATTAGTGGGACACAATACTCTATCCGATCGCTTTTGCTTGGCTACGTTTCCATTTTGTGATGACACATTTTATAAAAACACACTTTTTCTATTAACAAAAAGAAAATAAAAAGCTATGATTTCACCCGCCTCATGAATGCTATTATAAAAGTGAGACACGTAGATTTAAGTTCGGTGGGTATTTCAATATGTAATTACGGGCATACCTCACCTTAGGTCGGTAATTGTTTCTAAGACATGCGTCTTAACTCGTAAAACGACGTAATACGAAAAATGTATTATTAACAATTTATTAGCTTTTTACCGTTTTAATGACTGCTTTGTAATATATACACCTGTGTAGAGGCGCAATGGCCCAGTGGTTAGGGCAGCGGACTCGCGGTCATAGGATCGCGGTTTCGATTCTCAGACCGGGCTTTGTGAGTGTTTATTGAGTGAAAACACCAAAAGCTCCACGAGGTTCCGGCAGATGGTGGTGGCGAACCCTGCTGTACTCTTTCACCACAACTTTCTCTCACTTTTCCTGTTTCTGTTCTACCTGTATTTCAAAGGGCCAGCTTTGTCACATGCTGTGTCACGCTGAATTTCCCCGAGAACTACGTTAAGGGTACACGTGTCTGTGGAGTGCTCAGCCACTTGCACGTTAATTTCACGAGCAGGCTGTTCCGTTGATCGGATCAACTGGAACCTTCGTCGTCGTAACCGACGGAGTGTCACGATATACACAAATATTAAGGCGGCAAACTGGGAGAATGGTTAGCACGTCAAGCAAAATGGTAAACGGCATTTCATGCGTCTTTACGTTCGGAGTTCAGACTCCACCGAGAACGGCTTTGATTTTCATCCTTGCTGTATCTATAAACTAAGTACCAGCTGAGCACTAGGGCGTCGATGTAACAGATTAACCCCGTTCTCCGAAGTTGCTGGCCTTGTGCCAAAGCATGAAACCAATATTTTCACATGTATTTTATTTGATTTTCCACTTCAATATTGCTTTTAGGAGCTTCTTTTCAATTTCTATGCTTTTTAAATATGTTCACTGAGAACGATATAGAATGGGGTAAATTGACTGAAGCTGATGTCTTTTTCCCATTAATTTCTTAAGAAGCATCAACGTAAAGTCAAAAACATCCATATCGAAAAGATGTAAGTTCAAGTATGCATGTAATTAAAAGGCTTTGGGTTTTTTTTTTTGTGTGTGTGTGTGTAATCCATTATATCAATTTTTATGGTTTAAATTACATGAAAGGATATTACTTGCGGAAAAATACCTCTTCTTCATCTGTAAACGTTTATATTAAATCCGTATACTTCGCATCAACATTCTAAACACCTGTGTTGATCTTTACATCGTCAAGAAAAGAAATTATTCCGTGGCATTGGAGTTCCTTGCGTTTGTATACCATAACCTCTTCAGTTTTGTAAAACATGTAACAGTCGGCTTAGCATTAAAATATACACAAGCACACAATGACTATTCCTTTCGAAAATTTAGACCTTCCGGGACAAGTTTTTATCTTGTAAGATTATTTATTGTCTGTCGGTCTTTCATAAGTACCAACGATTTCGGTTGGTAATTTTTGCAAAATGGAGTGATTCCGCCAAGCAATAGAATCTCTCTTTAATCAAGCCACAGTGTCATAAAACTTCTCACCATAAAATGTGGACACCCAAACTGTGGAACCGGCCCCAAATTACTTGAAGGCTCGGATTTCCTTTTCAAACAAGGACAGAGGTTCACAACTAAAACTAGTTTCACTTGTGCCTCTGAGAACCTAATTTATGTAATAACCTGCTCGGGTTGCGGACACAACTATATTGGACAGATGAGTATGACCTTGAGAAGGAGAACTACTCTACATAAAGAGCAAATCCGTTTCCCGCAATACAGGCAATTCAATTTCATTTCATGTACACGTGATGCATATTAATAACTAATATAAATGTGCACATTTCAGGTAATGCTAATTTGGAAGTTTTTACTTAAATTGCTCCAATGTCTTTTGCCTCCCAAAGTTTTATTATGCGCTGCTATAACAACCATATTATGGACGATTAATTTTCTTTGTTGTATGCAAAGATCTGTGGCAACAAAATGGTTTCTTGTTTAGATTCGATGAGACCAGATTCGTGTGTCTGTTGTATTCTCGAACTACGCCTTCTTTGTTACAAACGCCATAGCAAGATGCATTTCTGCAGAGCCCTAAGTGTCCTCGCTGGATAACAAAAACATAGTGAGACCAAGGGAAGAGAGGTTACAAGACTGGATTCTAGTAATTCCTTTTAATCGAATAACAATTTACGAGGAATCCCAAATATTTGTCATTCGAGAAAATCGTTACTAAATCCAGGCTCTTCATATCATTTATATTATTTTTGTGTCGTCCACAAAAGAAAGAGATATGATTCAATTTGGCGTTTTTTTCCATTTTTCGAGCTAATCATACATCTTTTAGATTTTCTGAACAAAAAGCTTAGTGAGTTCACTCTCAACAAAATAGCAGAGGTTGCCTCCTTCTAATGTATGCAGTCCTTCGATTATTTATTCCGTCAAAAGATAATACAACCCTTCTTATATTTAACTTCAGTATGGTAGCGCTGGATGAAACCAGATTATCGAGGGCTTTGATTATGGTCTCTAGGACTTGGCATAAATAGCTAAACAAAACAGTTCTTTGTTTTGTACTCCAGTCAGACGGCAGTCAAATACTTCTTGTTCCAACGCACCTACAGCATCCTTTTCCTGTTAATTAGATATTGCTCAGCACATCTCCAAATCCCCTTTTGCTCTGGCTGATGAGGATTAAGCTTTGTTTACCACAATAATTCTTTGAAATAGTTTCAAACATGTTGATTCTAGTATGTCATTGTTCGGCTGATCTTTAACATATTAGTATCGCTGTCTTTTAGTATAATCTTCGTTTATCCCCATCGCTAGGTTTGAGTGAAAATGCTGCACCAATATTCATTTCATAGGAAAGTGTGACAATGACCATCAAGAATATTTTCATATCTATCACAGGGTAGGACTTGAAAATCATCGAACCAAATAACTCAGTTTCAATTCTTCACTGATTTTTCCATTCTTTGAATGAATGGATTATTTCTATTATATATAGATTAGCTGTGTGGTAAGTAACTTGCCTCCCAACCACATGGTTTCGGGTTCAGTCCCACTGCGTGGGACCTTGGGCAAGTGTCTTCTACTATAGCCTCGGGCCGACCAAAGCCTTGTGAGCGGATTTGGTAGACGGAAACTGAAAGAAGCCCGTCGTACATATATATATATATATATATATA
>NC_068985.1:4274764-4282889 GCF_001194135.2 Octopus bimaculoides
ATATATATATATATATATAAACTTGTTTTCCCCATTTCCTTATTCCCCTATACAATTTTTGGATCAGATGCAAACTTCTTCTTGTGATGTGTTTTCCAATAATCATATTCGCTGCTAGAACAGTCGACATCTTGATTTCATGTTTTTGATTCTTTTCCTCGAAAACTCGTTGTATCGTAACACTAAATATTTTAGTTCTTTTTAAAATTAAGCTGCAGCTGGTGTGTACTACATTTTATTGTTCACGTTTCGCTATAAATGTTATCGAAGTATTCGTTTCTGCGACGCATCTTGTTCATATTTTCTTCTAGTTTTGCTATCCACCTGATTGACTTACATTCGATAACTTTTTAACATGTACTCTGCAGGAATCTCTGAGGTGTTCTTTCAAAAGAATGCCAGTTGTATACAGAAAATTATTGATTATCTCACAGTTGTTACTGCATGCTTTAACTTTTAACGTGTGAATGGTTGTTTGTCTCGTTTTCCTCATAAAAAGACTTAATATCGCTACTTTAGAGAAATTGAAAAGATTTTCCTAAAGTTGTATTTATTTTCAACAGTCATCTCTATCGGGATTTATACGGAGATTTGTTAGTTTAGGCAGTGACTACGATGATGCCACAATACTGTGCAGTTGTCGATCTATTTTGGTTGTCTTCGGCTCATCCACTCATGTTACTGGAATTGGAATATTTGCTTGATATGTGATTTCCGTTTATAAAATTTGACTGAAATTTCAGGAGTATTTCGTTCTTTAACAGTTTCGAATAACAGACAGAAAGATATTCAACGGCTAATTCATAAAACTGGCATATATCTTGGTTTCAAACGAACGACCAAGTCGTCAGATAACGCTGTTTTGCTCATGTTGTAATGATGTCGGTGTTGTCAATGTTAACATGATGTAAGCTATCAACGAAGGAAAATTCTGCAAGACAAAAAGGAGTTCCCATAATCTTATCGGAAGGACACTGAGCTGTTGTTGAGTCTTGGTTTTGTGGTTGAAGTTATATGTTTTTAGCACCAGGCCAGCTCGAATTGGTCAGGTATATGAACAAAGGCATTCCAGAAAATGTTCTTCCATTTTAAAGATGTTTCTTCGTCAGTTCCAGCAATTTTCTTTTTTTTTTTTTTTTACAGATTTCGTAGAAAAAACTTTATAGAATGAAATTCTCCAGTTGCCATAATTACAAAATGTACAAACATATTTTTACTGCAATATATGATTATGTATGCATGTATGTGTGTGTGTGCATACATATACATACATGCGTGCATGAAAATGCCTATGTATGTATGTATGTATATGTGCAGATTTGTACGTTTTGCTTTATGCATGTATTCTTATGCATATAGTTGCATATCTTGACATGCTCGAATATATGTATGTTTGTATGTGTGTATGTATGTATGTATGTATGTATGTATGTGCTTAAGTTTTGATGAGAAAATCATTTGTCAGGGACACTAATTTATTCACAAAGCAAGTTTGAATATTATTGGATAAAATCCATTTCAATTTGGTAAATCAAATTGTGGAAACGCAAAACTCTGGAGCAATTTCTTCATATATTGAATTGCTGACAAATATCACTTGTTCTTGTTCATCTTCTTCCGTACTACATATTGCCTACACAGCTTCCCGCCTCATTTTGTCTTTAATTACCAACCATCTCTAGCGTATGTTATAAATTAATTGATCAACATTCTGAATATTCAGCCTTCTGCTTTCCGCGATTATAAATTATGTTTCACTAAAAAAAAATAGAGTCTCATATGGCGAATGTGATGACGTAAAGAGAAACTGGATGACCGTAATGTTGATGATTGCTGCAATCGTGTTGGGAATATTTATGACGTTGAATAGAAAATAGACAATTAGGATGATAAAGACGACGACGACAGTTTGGACGGTGATGATGATGATGATGATGATGATGAGAGGTTGGGTTCATGAAAAAGAAGAAAACTAAGAGAAGAGGAATATATGAGTGCACTTACAATATACGTCCTACTGCGTGGCACTTTGGGCAGTCATTGTGAGTGGGTTTGTTAGATTGAAGTAAAAAGAAGCTAGTCGTGTATATTATATGTAGTTGGAATTTACAAAAAACAAAAGACGAGGACAGGTGTGTAAACAACAAACAGTTGTATTCGTTTAATGCTCGGGAAGGTGAGAAACTCTTTTACGTTTCGAGCCGACGCTCTTCAACAGAAAGCAACACGAGGAAATAAACTGAGTCAGAGAATACAAAAAAGAAAGCTTTAGTAGCTAGCAGTCAATCATGACATGCATTCATAATCATACATGCATCTGTGTGTGTATGTGTGTATGTGTGTGTGTGTGTGGATGTATGTATGTATGTATGTATGCATGCGCGTGTGGGTGTGTCTGTTGAGAAATCTACAATTACTCTATCCAGATTCAGGCTTATACCTGTAATTATTGGAGAACTGAGATATATATCACAGTGCCTAAATAACAATGCTGAGAAATTAGAATGGAGAAAGCTAATTCAAAGACTACAGATCCAATCCATCACTGGAACTGTAAAAATCTGTAAAACGTTCCAGAAGTTTATCATTTAAATATGTATGCGCATGTCTAGATATGCAACTATATGCATGAGAAAAAGCATACATAAAACATACTTACATACATACACACACACACACACACATACATATATATATATATATATATATATATATATATATAAACAATTGCAGCGTGGAAGGTGTTTATAAGCCATTTAAAATAACACACAAAATCCGTTAGATTCATTTCAACATTTAAATTTAATTTGTCAAAATATTTTCGTCGCTTTGAGACCGCAACCTGTTCACTGACAAAATTCTGTGCTGCACACGATCTCAGATCAGGTCACTTGCTATGCAAGTGCATCTCCGTAATATATATACTCATATACACGCTACATACATGTTTATGTGTTTCTGTGGGGGTGGATGTTAAGCAAACGAAATGAACTTAAGCCAACCCACGACGCATAATTACGTAATTTAATAAATAAATAATTTGATATTTATAAGAAGTACAAACTGTAATGATCAAAACAATTAAATATTATAATTACACAATTATTCATCTTGTTTTTCTGTTGGTTCAAAGTACTAAGTTTAAGTCTGTGAAACAAACACACACTCCCTCTCTCTCTCTCTCTCTCTCTCTCTCTCTCACACACACACACACACACACACACACACACACACACACACACACACATATACATGTATATATGTACGTATATATGCATGTATATATATATGTATATGTATCAAGAAAAAAGAGGTTGAAAGTGATGTTGCGACAAGGAGAATCTGCTTTGCACTTATTAACAAATCTTTTCTGATAACATATTCAGAAAATTGTTTAATAAAAGTAGAATTGTATTTGGTTAAAGCTATATAGTATTATAAGTATATTATCCTTTAAGTGTTACTCGGAGTAGATACATTACAGAAGGAGGAAGTCCATCCGCAGTACCACTGATGCGGCATAGAGGGCCTCAAAATGGCTGTGGATCAAAAGAGGAGAGCCGTGGGGTAGCTAGCTGGCAATCTGAACACAAGCCGAGGTCTGATCAGCCCCAGCTTGGTCACCTGGATGAGGATGTATGATGTCGAAAGACCCGAAACACCCGATGGTACCAGGCACATCACTGAAGGTGTATCCAGATGCATCAGTCATTGATGTATGTACACAGCATAAGTGTTAGTCGGAGTAGATACATTATAACTGCCAACTAAACCAGTGATTTCTGGGGTTATAGTTATTTGCTTCCTAACTACTTTGACGTCAGAAGAGTTAACATCAAGCGCGACTGCTCCAGTAATATTTCCTCGTTAATATATAAAGGAAAATATGCTACAATCTTGTCGTGGTATGTTTGGAAGGTGAAAGATAGGACTGCTGATAATTTTAAATAATTTTAACTTTAAATTTACAGTTGTAGATTATAATAAGGCTTCGTAAAGAGATCTCGGATGAGAATCGGAAAACCGATTATAGCAACGACTCCATCTAAGAATATCTGAAGAAGGAATTTTATTCCGAAATATTATTCTTTACAAACAGTACAAAATGCTTCAAGCGAATTATATATGTATATATATACATATACATATATAATAAAAAATAACAACTAATTACTCAATAATGTATTCACCCTTGTTTACAACTTCTTCCCAACGTTTCTTTTCTCTTGAATGGCCATGTTGAGTCGTTCCATCTGTTGAACATAGACTTCCGCGTTGACCGTTTGGTTCCGTTCAAGCAATTCGTAATGGATAATCCCTTCCCAGTCCCACCATACGCACAACATCGCTTTACGTGGATGAAGATCTTGTTTCACGCGCGGTATCGCTTGTTTACAGGGGCTAAGCCATTCCTTACATAGCTTCATATTGATGTACATGCACCATTTTCCATTACCAGTGACGATTCGGTAAAGAAATCGTTGCTTGTGTCCATGAGTTGAGCGGTAACGAGCAAGCAAACCAGCGGAGATTGTGGCCCGTTGATTTTTGTTGTTGTCACTTAAAGTATGCAGAACCCATGTTCCATACTTCTGAACCTTTCCCATTGAGATGCTTCTCTATAGCAGTGTGGGGGCATTCCATTTTCTCTGCCAGTTTCCTTGTTGTTTAACGATAATTTTCGTGCAAAAGTTGGTTTAATCGCTCTTCATCGAACTCAACTGAACGGCCAGAACGAGGTGCGGCCTTAGAGCCTTGATTAAAAGCAAAAACAAGGAGGTGTCGAAAATGCTCGTTTTTCTTACGAAAAATAGAATTCTCGAAAATAATAGATTTCAAAATTTAAAAACGCAATAAATTCCAAAATTTAAAATAACGATGGGAACTTAGTTGCCAACCCAATATATATAAATGTATGGTAAATAAACAAACGACATAACGTATACTGAGTGTAAAAACGAACGGGAGACAAGCAGAAGGTCCGTAATTCTTTATCAGTTATTGACCAATCGGTGATATTCAGTTTCACACTTTTAACGATAAGACTGAGCGCTTCCCAATTGGCAGTGACAACAGAAAAAGTTTTCTTGCGGAGAATTAGAGACGAAAACAAACAAAACAAAACAAGCAAAACGAGACAGAGTGTGATTTAGGACGGTGGACAAGGACGAAGGGTCGAACAAAATAGGGCCTTGGAGCCCAAGGAGACGAGAATAGTGGGTAACGCTTAGAAAATGTCTTGAAGGATGGAGAACGGAGACATGCATGTAGTTATATTTGTTGACTGACTGCGTTTGAAGCCTTCAACATCATTTACATAGATTTCCCCCATCGGATTCCCTGTCTACGACGGGGACATTGTGGGTAACAACGTGCCAGTCTTTTCATATATTTCCAGTAAATAACCCAAATCTCCCATACAACTAAAGCAAAACACAAACATTGTAGACCTTCAACTTTATCGCAATTAAAGTTCCATGTCAAGACCACAAACGTATGTGCAATTTTCCAAATACATCACTGCCTAAACACATCAAGTCATCCATACCTTGCAATTTCTGCAGGTTGGTACTTTACGACTGCCATTTGGGGGGGGGGCTGACTTTTAGATCCAATCCACTACATGTTGCCGAGAAGGAGTCCCTAAGACGCTGCATGCTACTGTGGCGGCAACCAGCAGGATCACTGTCATTAGCCAACAGTCATTTGCACATTAGTGATGAAATAACAGCTTCGTTTGGGCAAAAACCATCCTACTCGTTGTTCGATATCTGACGTACACCTCATGTAAGCAACCCTCAAAGGTCTTCAAGAAAACCATAGCAAAAGAACAATGCGAATACAGTTGGCGCTTGTATATTCCTTTGCTTAGCAGCATTTTCAACCAAAAATTCGAACAGCGAACTTAGTGCACACATTCATTAATGCTTTTGTTTCATCAAGAAATCGTCTCAGGACAAACACGAGTCTGTTACGACTTCCAACTTTCTTCAGAAATCTTCATAACACATTTTTGTTCAAAATACCGAAAGCTTTAGATCAAGAAAGACTTGGAACAAGTCCGTCTTCTCCTCAATGCGTTTTTCTTGCAATTGCCCAAAAGAGAAGACCATAACCGGTTTCTCCCTACTCGTTTCTGTGACAATATTTACATATGTATATATTTAACATCATCTGGTTAATAACTTCATAACGTGCGCTTCAAAAGCCCCTCTAAGGTTATCGGCTACCTTATGCCATCATACAGCAGGAATACTTCTTTTACTGGATATACATGTGGAAATCCGTTAGTGTACGTAGAATTCATATAAAAGAAATTTAAACAAGATGGAACGAACGGGCTTTAATCACAAATCACAACAATTGTTTTTGTGCATTAGTAACAGTGAGTTTTCAATATTATACATCTTATATAATGTTATATGAATATGATCCAGCAGTAGTTGTGTTCATACACGTCTTCAGGTGAGTGACTTTCAGGGGACACTCAGCAGCTAATAGCTGTTACAGAAACATGAGTTGTGATTTGTGATTAAAGCCAGTTCATTCGATCTTCCTGTTATACATTTCTATATTTACTTTCTTTCTTTACTTGTTTCAGCTCGAAAGCTGCGGCCATGCTGGGGCACCACCGTTAGCTTTTCTAGACTCACACTACTTGACACTTTCGCTGATATGTAGCATTTGGTGAATACAGCTTGCTTTCCTCGTTTCGACATGCGGCCTAATAATAATATAAGAGGAAATATTTGATGTTGTTAGACGATTTAGCGTCTATTTTTCAGCATATTTGGCAAAGAAACGATTTTCTTTTTGTCCTTTTTACAATTTTATTCATAATTTTCACCTTAAAAAGTATTTTTCAGATGCTGGCCACTAATAAAAATGTTTAATAAAATTCATCCTTGAGTGGCTGTGTGGTAAGTAGCTTACTTACCAACCACATGGTTCTAGGTTCAGTCCCACTGCGTGGCACCTTGGGCAAGTGTCTTCTACTATAACCTCGGGCCGACCAAAGCCTTCTGAGTGGATTTGGTAGATGGTAACTGAAAGAAGCCCGTCGTATATATGTATATGTGTGTGTGTGCGTGTGCGTGTGCGTGTGTGTGTGTGTGTGTGTGTGTGTGTGTGTGTGTGTGTGCAGTAAGCAAGTGTGTACCAACAGGGAGAACTTTAACCGTCATTAAATATAACTGAGGATTTAATAAATACCTACATTGCTAGAAATAAGAGCTAAATGCTCTAATGTTGCAGTCAAAGCACATAATTGTATACATACATGCTGACAGGGACCGTAATAGCTGGAAAAGCAGCGGTCGAGATATTCCTAGACTGATCGGTTAGTTTCGGGTTTTGCGTAGCCTCTTCATAATACATATATACATGTATCTATGTATATATGTATATATGTATATATGTACATGTATGTATCTGTATATATACTCACAAGAAGATGGCCGTAGACAAATAACAAGCGTAAAGTAAAATGAAAATAGAAAAGCTACTTTCCTCTATGTCTATGTATGTCATTGTTGTAAATATTCATTAACATGCTTCACTAATGTCAGCTCCAGTAATTAAACCAAACACAACAAACTAATTTACATAAATCGATATTCTCCACCTCTCCGCCACCATCCAAGTAATTGTAATTGATATTTTATTTTCTTGTTTGTTTGTTTGCTTGTTTGTTTTATTTCGGGTTTTGTGGTAGGTTTCATTAGATTCATACACTCTATTAAGCGGTTGTATTAGCAATGTAATTATTAAGTTGTGTCAATTATAGATGGAATTTATTCACAAACACACGCACACACTCTAACAACACACGCAAACACACAAGCTCGCTCCACTACGCACATTCAATCGCTTATATGCAAACACATGCATCTCTATGGGTGTGCATGCGTCTATAAATATGTATATATGTATATATGTGTGTGTGTGTGTGTGTGAGTGTGTATATATACATTATGTAATAAGGCGATGCCCCAGCATGGCCGCAGTCAAATGACTGAAACAAATAACAGCTAAAAGAATATATATATATATATATATATACAGAGAGAGAGAGAGAGAGAGAGAGAGAGAGAGAGAGAGAGAGAGAGAGAGAGAGAGAGAGAGA
>NC_068985.1:4283248-4284304 GCF_001194135.2 Octopus bimaculoides
AACCACCAAGTACACCTTTGCTTAAGGAGGCTTAATACACAACAAAACGTTGCTAAGCAAATTGAACCGTTGTTAAAATGAATATCTGAAAGTCCAAAGCGATTATGATTGCGTCACGCCTTCTGTGACCTTGAAGGTAACCAAAATAAAACGGCTGCAAAATTCATGAACAAACCTTTCAGCTGAAAGCAGTTTTCTTCACTTCTTCTCTGACAATTGTCGAACAGAGACGCAAAAGAGGGACGCGAAACAAGCTACTATTTGATGATTCGATTTCGTGTTGCAATCGGCAACGAAATCAAGACAAATTAATCGGTAGCAACCACACTCTTAGTAAATTTCAATAAGTTTAGAAATAAACATACATAGTTTTGTATTTCTTTTTATTTGACATATTTCATTAAGATCGTGACGTCAGAAATGATGACATGAAAATGATACAGAAAATAAAATTAAAATAAAAACATTACAACCTTTATCTCAATAATTGCTTCAACACCACATTTCTAGCGAAAACTCTACCAGCAATGAGTTCGTCTTGTTTTGGATGGTCCGTTTCAGTATTAACTAATTCCCCCATTCTTCTCATCCATGTTCTCTCTCTCTTTCGATTTCTCTCCCTTTGTGTTGCTTCCGCTTCCGTTTCATCTTGTCGCCTTTGTGATGCCCTCATTCTTAGACATACTCTCCTCATTGCTGCTTGCTCTTCTCTTTCATTTTGGCGGTTTTGTGCTTCTCTCTCTCTCTCTCTCTCTCTCTCTCTCTTTGGATATCTCTCCTTTGTGCAGTTAGGTGCTCCTTTTCCTTTTGATGTCTTCAAGCCTGTCTTCTTGCGCTCGTCTCTTTTGTCTCACTTCTTGTGATTGCTTTAATAACCTTAATGTATTGTTTAATCTCCTTCCGTCCAGTTCTTCCTGAGTGAGACTGGCTGTTCTTCACCTACGTCCCTCTCTGGCTAACCGTCGTCTTCTGTCTGATTCATTCTCCATAGCAGGTGGATGAGTATATTTAATACAACGGGACATAAACCTCAAAACAAATGGGCATATTTGTGTG
>NC_068985.1:4286389-4288023 GCF_001194135.2 Octopus bimaculoides
TATATATATATATATATATATATATATATATATATATATATATATGTATGTATGTATATATATACATACAAATACTCACGCACACACGTATACTGAAAAATACAAATACACACACGTACACGAAAACATGCACAAATACGCAAACACATAAACACACAAAATAATACGAAGACACACCCAAAGACAAACACACACACACACACACACACACACAGATACACCCACCACCACTCAACACACGCACACACACATGCACACACTAACACACAAGTTGTCATTAACGTCATAATATGTTGTCAAGTGACTGCTAAACAGACGTAAATTCAATATGGACCTTCGTCATTTCAAAAATGATTCCATTGTTGTTTTTTTTTACTTCAGTAACATTTACACGTGAATGTGCGTATGTGTATGTGTGTGTATGTGTATGTGTGTGTGCGTGTTTGCGTTTGTATTTTTGCGTGCATGCGCACGTGTGTGTCTATATGTGTACGGTATTACTAAAATACTTCGCTCGCGCCCTCAAAATATTTTCGGATCTTCTACACTGAGTTTTTCATGTTAAATACGAAAATCACATTCATTTTTCATGAAAATTAATAATGAAAAAGTCACAAGCCTTTGAATGGATGGAATTTTAGCCAGTCGGAAGCAGCCATTATCAACACACCGGAAGTTGCATTTGTGTCTGACAAGACAATTGTTCGCCTATTTTCTGAGCATCAACAATAACCCCTTGTCGACTCTTTCCTGTTTTTATTCTGCTGTTCGAAGCACTGCAGTAAGCTGTGTTTTGATCGTCTTTTATTAAAACACTTTTGCTGTTTTATTTTCTTCGGAAATTTGCAGGATAATACATAAAGTCGTTGTATGATACAGAATTTTTTGTCTTCTAGACTAAGGAGTGGTGCTGAAGAATATGATGTGTTGCAGGGTATATGTCATGAATGTGAAAGACATTCAGGGCAATTTCTTGGTGCTGCAGCAAAAATAAATTCCACGAATTTGTGACTGTCAGGAATGGCAGATTGCTGGAAAGAATTGGTAGTCCACCATTTAGAATTGTGGCTCCTTTTTTTTTTTTTTCATTCTTAAGTCAAAGAACTGACCACTATCCGTTTCCCTTCTTTTTCTTTTGTAGGGGTTTGGGGGATGGAAATTAACAGCGGCACAGCTATTGATTACAATTACATCCGTAAAATATGTCCCATTAAAGTTGGTGGTCCTGAAACAGTTGTTGAAATTGACGAAAAAAAACGTCCTCAAAATGAAATACAAAAGAGGAAGAATGCAACAGGATCAGCAGGCTTTTCGGTGGTGTGTGTTTCGAAACATGGCAGGTGTACCCTTAACGCAGTTCTCAGAGAGATTCAGCGTGATACAGAGTGTGTCAAGGCTGGCCCTTTTGAAATACAGGTACAACAGAAACAGGAAGAAAGAGTGAGAGAAAGTTGTGGTGAAAGAGTACAGCAGGGGTGGCCACCACCCCCTACCGGAACCTCGTGGAGCTTTTGGTGTTTTCGCTCAATAAACACTCGCAATGTCCGGTCTGAACGTTGCGTGTGTTTATTGAGCGCGAGTCCGCTGCCCTAACCACTGGGCTATTGCGCCTCCATATATATATATATATATAT
>NC_068985.1:4288033-4288900 GCF_001194135.2 Octopus bimaculoides
TGTGTGTGTGTGTGTGTGTGTGTGTGTGTGTGTGTGTATAAACAGGAACTCATCATCAAGGAAAAGAGTACTTGACGTATGTATGTATGTATGTATGTATGTATGTAGAGCGCACAGTATTTGTTGCTTATCAACCAAATAAATAAATCAGGCAACAAACTCCTAGTCTCAAAACCTCGTAGTCTAACAATATCTTTTGCGAATGCAGCCATTACATTACAATCTCCTACTCATTTCTTATTTATCTTTGTAGCAAAATTTATACATCCACCATTGTTATTAGCTTTTTTTGTGTGCAGGTACATTTGTTTTATAGCGTTACCTGCTGAGTGAATAAATATATAAATATATTTTTACAGGAGGACATCTCTAAAACTATATCAGATTAACGATCTCTGAAAACAAAGAGAAAATACTAAGCAGGTTTGCAGAAATGGGACTGCGTTTCTGAGTGTAATGCTACGGTTAGTTAATAAATTATTATAAACAGTTAAAAACATGCTTCGAACGATTTTTATGTCAGCTTTTGAATTTGAAAGAGCGCGGTTAGTTTTTGAAGAGTTTGCTATTATTGGGCTCAACGAGAAATAAGCGAAGATGAAAAGAAAAGAACTGGAGAATGAAAACGCCTGAACAATTATAATGTTCGATAGGATATAGGTGTGAAGCCATTAACAGTTATTTTTATTAACGGCATTAATTATGAATACAACATGACGACAGATGGTGCGACAGCTAGCATTAAATGTGCGTGAGTGTGCGTGCATGCGTGCGTGCGTGTGTGTGTCCGCGTGTGATGTATGTATGCGTGTTCATTATGTGTATACGCCTACATGTAAGCAAGTACAGCATATACATATATATATA
>NC_068985.1:4289462-4290702 GCF_001194135.2 Octopus bimaculoides
GTTAATGCGGCTTATCAATGTCACGTACTCATGTCACCTTCGAAAAGAAAACGTAACAGCTTGTCTGAAGGATAGATAGATAGATAGATAGATAGATAGATAGATAGATAGATAGATAGATAGATAGATAGATAGATAGACAGGCGCGTAATTACCTATATATGTATTACTTTTAGGAAATATTAATATGTTATGTTCAAATAACTGATACTTGCCGCCGCACGATCTTCCATTCTTATTCTCACAAAAATAAAATACTTAACTCTGAACCAGCAAGCGCCAAATCCAACTAAAATTAGGTCTTAAATGAAGATAATTGGTTGAGTTGAATATCACACAAATGACTCCCAATATCTTGTTTTCAATATCAGTACAGTACGACTGATATTCTAATCCTTTCGCTTAAGAGTACGATTTTGTACCGGTCCTGATCATATCGAAAGAACAAATATTTTGTAAAATATAACCTTTAGCTGGTTAATAATGAAGATTAATACCAAAAATAATGATCTTGGTATTTCCTAACTAACCTTTTCCTTCTTGTAATTTTTTTTTCTCCTTGAATGTCTTTGTATTATGTGAGAGTTAAAATAATTTATCTCATCGTTAGAACGAAGAATAATTTCTCTTCCGACAGTTATTTACAACTCTTTAAGCATTCAGTTTAAATCCAGCTGAGTTGTCTTGTCATTTCATCGTTTTGGAGTTCGATTAAATAATATTAAACGTCAGCTGCAGTCAATTCTAATCTACCATCTCATGCTTTATGAGGCCTTCTGCCAAACTTAGGAAACATTAATTATGTTACTATTAACTTAATTAAATGAATGGAGTATTAAAAAGCTGACTAAAAATAATTATGTAGGTGAGGAAAAATAATTAAATATCTTTTTACTCTTTAATTAGGAGCAGTATGCTGTCTCCATTACTCTTATTTTTCAGAGACCCCGGGTCTTCTTGGATGAAGGAATAACATTTTCTTCAAAGCAGAAATGTAGCTTGGATCTTTGTTACAGAACGAACATTCCTAAAGGAACCCAACGACAATGAGATTGTTTTAACTCCTTTCACACCCGCCTCAACCCACCGGAGACCTCAGTTCTATAAATACGAACTTCATATTCTAAAGCAGTTGTTCCCAACCTCGGGTCCGCGGACTGCTGCTGGTCCGCAAAGGTAATACTAGGGATCCGTGAACTAAATTCAGAATTTCATATATATATATATATATATATATATA
>NC_068985.1:4290801-4296874 GCF_001194135.2 Octopus bimaculoides
ATATATAAAGTAACAACCAAGAAAAGGAATTCCTTCAAGGGGGTATGTAAAACATCCATTTCTCAGGTACATCAGTTGAATATCCATAAATATGGGTATAATGCAAATTAAAAGCAATAAATTAAATAGAGAGATGCAACTGACAATCCAATAATTCATTTATATTATGATATAACATAATATACAGGGTTTCAAATATTCGATATCATTTCAGATGTTAATATCACAGAAACTACAGGTTTAATGTTGAGTAACATAAGATTTATTCCTCCAAATTTGAATGAGAAATTCAAAGGTACGTGGATTCCATGAACGATTTCACAAATGTTCAATATTTGCACCGCCTGATACACGGCACATGTCAAGACGGTAGTCCAGCTCCTCCCAAACACGCTGCAGCATGTCTTGGGTAAGATTCTCCAGTTATGGTGGTGATTCTCTGCTTAGGTTATTCTAGGTTTACAAGAAAAAGGGGTCATAGGCCAGGCCCTTCACATAGTCCGATGTTTGTGCTTTCGCTTGTCATCGGCCGTTATGGCATGAACGAGCGGCAAGTTGTAGGGTTTCATCAGCAAGTGTTTCCACAGGACGCGCCAAACTATCGTTGGAGGAATCTTGGTTTCCAGACTTGTCCTTATGGACTTCTTGGGGCTTCACATGAGTTTTTGGCGAACCCGCTCGACCGTCTCTTCTGATGTTAGTGTTCATCCAGATCCTTTTGTCCTACACAGAGAGCCTTCCTCTTTGAATTTTATGGGCCATGTCCAAATCTACATTGCTGTTGGTGACTTTTTAGAGAACTCTCTCACAAATGCATGCTGCACAGTCTTGTTCAATTGTGTTCGAGAATACTTCAACACACAAAACGCCTTTTCTCTTCCAGTGAATGTCATTTCTATACCAGAAAAGATAAACATAACTAACATTAAAAACATGCTGTTAAAATTTGAGCAAGAACTGGCAAAGTTATTAAATTGCGAAATTATGTCAAATCTTTCGAAACACCCTGTACTATGAATATAATATAATATTAAATAATGTAATATAATATTAATATAACATAATATAACATAACAAATCACTAAAAACCCAAAAGAGCCAATACATTATTTGATTTATAAACAAGTCAATTCACTTATATAAGTCTCTTCAGAGCTATGATTTAAAGAGCTATGACAAAATTCCGTATGAAAGGACGGCTGGATTTTTTTACGATCCAGCCGTCTTTTCTCACAGAATTTCGTCTATCTTTAAAGCATAGTTCTGATAAGACTTATATAAGTGAATTGACTTGTTTATAAATCAAATAATGTATATAAGTCGAAACAAATTGTTGGCTACTTTGGTTTTTTAGTGATTTGTTATGGTATCTTATATTATATTATATTCATAGTATATTATGTTATACTAAAATATAAATAAATTATTGGATTGTCAATTGTATCCCTCTATTTAATTTATTATATATATATATATATATATATATATATATATATATATATACGGTTAAGTATATTGAAAGGGGTCCGTGGGAAAACTCATTTAAATAAAAGGGTTGGGAACCACAAATGGGAACCACAAATGGGAACCACTGTGAAAATGGTTGAGAACCATTGTTCTAAAGTAATCTAAGGTAAAACCTTTCGTCAAAATTTTTTGCTAATTTATGTTCCAAATACTAGAATAATTAGAACGGAATTTTTCTACTAAATTCTTATTATTTTCAAAATTCATTGAATCGAAAGCAATGTATATACTTCAGTAGAATTGTGGTAACAAAAGATTTAGAAGGGTTGACAGAAGGAGTCAGCAATGCAAATCTTAGAAAGCAAAGATTCACAGTAAATACCAGAAGGCACCTTGTCTGCTAATCTCATTGCAAAAATAAGAAAACCGAAAATAATTTAATTCAGTCAATTAATGAGATATTTCAATTCCGGCAGCAGGGGAGACAAATTTGGATATGTTCCTTTCTTATCGTGTCTTACTGTGAGTCTTTTTCATCTCATAAGAGCATCTAATATCGTGTATTAGCATAGAAACCTTGTTAGTATTTAATGAATATCAGTATGTAAGAGAATGTCATACAACACGTCATCAGCCTGTATTATTTACTGAAGATAATTAATGTAGAGGCAGAAATGGTCTACGTGCACCTAAGCGAGAGATATTTGGAAACAAAACCTTGTTAGAATGATGTTGATCTCTGTACTGCTTTGTTTGTTTCTGTGCATGAAATCTTCATCGTGCAACCAGTTTTTCATCCATCACCATTCCGTCTTCCTCTCTGGTATAATAGCCATTGTATTCATTCATTTTTAAGACAGAATTATATATTCAATTGAAAATTTAAAAAAAGAAAATTTTTTTCTTTAACCAAATAAATCATTCCACTATGTGAATGATTGAAACTTTTGTTCTATGGTGATTCTGGCAATGGAAAACAAACACTGCGTGAGTTTTAATCACAAAGGAACATTGTATAAAAATAGAAACCCATCTACCAATTCTTCCAAATAACCTTAACAAAACAATCACATTGAACATATTTGAATACCGTAACAAATGTTTTTTGTTTGCTTTTTGTTTTTAAAAAAAAATAGAAACAGAAATAAGAAAAATATAATTTTAAAGCATCATATTCATCTGTTCTTAAGTTTATACATTCAAAACTATATATGTAATCTTTGTAGCAGAAATTAAAATACATAAAAACATTATTGTCATTGACGATATTGCTTCAAGAATTCAGATATTTGTAATCATATATATTTTCATAGTGCAATACATTCTTTGTAAAGTAATTCAATTATAAAACAAGTATTTTTCGAGAATAGTATTTCTTCATTTGTTCCAGGCTTTGCTCTTTGTCCACTTAACCCTAACCCGAACCCCCATTCCTTTTCTTGCTTTACAAATACAAACTCATGCACTTCATAGCCTTTCATATCCATCATATGAACCGACGTTTCTTCGATTTCCTTACCGACAACAAATGCGCAAACAGGATCAAGTTACCCGTCATCATCCGATCTATTCTCGCTCAGATCGCACTGCTATACGCCGTAGTCACATAACCCTCTTTAGCACTATTCTCTCGATTCCTGACAGGGGTTGCCACTTCATCGCATTCACATGCATGGTAGATGATGAGTTCCTGATACGTACAGTCACCTAGGAATTCCATCGGCATAACTGAGGGTTTGCCTCCACAACAAGCTACGAATTTTCCATTTTGGACAGTTTCATAGACTTCAATTAGCGTCGTTCTCACTAGACCAATAACTTGGAGCAATTAAATTCTTTGGAGCCGTTTGTTTACAGATGTGGCATTGTTATTATACCGGCCGATATAGCCAGAGTGTTAGTGTTTGGGAATGCTGGTCTCTGGTGAGAAGAATATCTTTCTCAACTTTGCAGCCATCAGTTCTGCTAGAAACTTCCCAGAGCTGGGAAAGTAAAGTTAGCCTCTCCCAGCCTCACCTATTTTCCTGCAATTCTTCCGACTTCTGCAAAATTTATCCACAAAATAATAACTCGCACTTCCTGAAAATAATGTACAGGTGGACCAACGAAAGCCTTGTAAGGGAACAAGGTAGAGGGAAACTGTGTGTTTGTATGTGTGTGTATACAGGCACAGGCGTGGCTGTGTGGTAAGAAGCTTGTTTCCTAAAGACATGGTTCCGGGTTCAGTCCCAACTGCGTGGCACCTTGAGTAAAGTGTCTTCTACTATAGCCTCGGGCCGACCAAAGCCTTGTGAGTGGATTTGGTAGACGGAAACTGAAAGAAGCCCGTCGTATATATATGTATGTATGTGTGTGTGTGTGTGTGTGTGTATTGGTGTGTTTGCCCCACCACCACCACCACCATCACTTGACAACCGATATGCGTGTGTTACGTCCCCGTAACTTAGCGATTCGGCAAAAAAGAGCGATAGAATAAGTACTAGGCTTACAAAGAATAAGTCGAAGGGTCGATTTCTTCGACTAAAAGGCGGGGCTCCAGCATGACCACAGTCAAAATAACTGAAAAACAGTGAAAGAACAAAAGAACAAACCTAATACTCTGCCACACCCCACCGTCTCCGCTTGTTGCCGTCACACCGAACCCACCTCTTGCCACCGCCACTAACTCAAGACCCCTCCAGTCGTTTCCCATCCAACTTATATCACTTAGATTAATCATGCTTTACTCGTCTTAATCCCTATTCTTTCGTTCGTTCTCCTTTTTCACTATGGATGTAAAATCTTCGTATACTATCGTCCTACTACGATTAGTACCTTTTAGCACTCAGATATGTTTTTGTTCGCCGCACCATACTTGAACCTAACATTTCCACCCTTTTCCGCCTCGTTCAGCTGGTCCTTACATAAAACTGTTTTGATGATTTCTTCCAATAATTAAGTGAATTATCCATGGTTCCATATGAAAATTAGACCAAATTATTACATGGCCGCTTTGAGGTTTAGCAGTTTGATGGTCCAGTACTTTAATGTTTGCATCGACGCTACCTCAATTACCATAAACTTTTCACATCTTCCATCATTAATTCATCCTCCACATTTCGATTCCCCTTCACCATTGGCTTTCTACACATCTCCACCGGTCTATGTCTGTTTACTACAAAACCACGGATTCTAACTTCCACACTGAGTTTTCTTTCTCGTAATCTCAATCACGACCAATTTGCCTTTCCGTTCTAATAATTCCTCCGTCTTCGCCGCCTCTGCAGAAAAGCTTCATTGCCCAACATTCGAAGCAAATGTGACATTTTCTACTCCTACAACTGTATGGGTTGGCACATGGAATTCTTAAAGATTTGTGGCTGAGGAAATACGAGTGGGAAAAAGAAACAGCGAATGAGCAAGAATAAGAAAGATATGGCAGGGTGTTGAATATCACAATGGAAATGGTAAACAACAAATGGTGAAACGCTGCGTTTGAGAGGAATTGTCCAACCCCTGCTAACAATGGAAAGGTAAATGTAAAATTAATATATATACTCTTTCTTCTTTCACTTGTTTCAGTCATTTGACTGCGGCCATACTGGAGCACCGCCTTTAGTCGAAGAAATCGACCCCACAACTTATTCTTTGTAAGCCTAGTACTTATTTCATTGGTTTCTTTTGTCGGACCGCTAAGTTACGTGGACGTAAACACACCAGCATCGGTTGTCAAGCGATGTTGGGGGGACAAACACAGACACCAAACATATACACACACATAATTTTCCGTCTACCAAATCCACTCATGTGATTGGTAAGCAAGCTATTTACCACACAGCCACTCCTGCACCTATATATATATATATATGTGTGTGTGTGTGTAAGTATATATTTATCTAAATCTTGTACGGCTCTATACTTTCTTTTTATCAGCCCTTTCACACTTATTCGTTCATTCCACGCTTCATTCTTTCGTTCCCCCTCTCTCACATTTCCCTGCCTTCTCTTCATGCTCACTTTCCCTCCTTTTTTCATTTCACTGTGTCCCTGTCATTTTTTCTCGCCCCTCATTATTTCTTCTGTCTCTCTTCCTCTACCTCTCTCTCTTCTCTCCCCCACATGACCGGTGTTCGGTCAAGCCTGATCTTTCTTTCTTGGTTCGGCCGTCGTCCGTGCAACATCTATATTCCTCCCTGTGCCTGTGAAATCTTGTATCCCTGTAGTAAAACTTTATTTCCACACACGCCAGCTCAATTTAATTCGTCCTTAGTCGAAAGACACCTGTTGTTATGCCCTGTTATTTGTATTTGTGTAACGTTCTCCGTTTTTCTTTCCGTCCTTGTTTTTGTATACATTCGCTGCTTTCTTCCAAGGAATCTAATGCTCTTAGCTTAGTTTTTCCTTGGGGCTGGCCACATTGGAGCAATCTTGAGTATAACCAGCCGAAATTGCAAAGATGATCTAGACCTCGACAAAGGAAAGAAAATTCTAAATAACCCGTCCTTATTTTCTTTGTATCGTCTATCTGGATGTTTTGTTGTCCCTTTTTGTATCACCTAACTGCCTGGATGTTTTGCGTTCTTGTCCCATTTTGTATTACACACACACACATACACAAACACACACA
>NC_068985.1:4297047-4298722 GCF_001194135.2 Octopus bimaculoides
ATATATATATATATATATATATAGGGGACTAATGCTCTTATCTTAGACTTCTTGGGGGCAACCAGATCGAACCATCTCAAGTGTAACTGCCCGAAATGGTCGTGACCTCTAGGACTTGACTGATGAACGAAAGCCAAGAATGACCCATCTTTTTTTGTCTGTCCTTCTAATTGCTGTTTCTGTTGTCCGCCTTTGTATCGTCTATCTGTCCAAATGTTTTAATGCCCTCGATTGCGTTTTTGTTCCGTATGTATGTATGTATAAAATATATTTGTATGGTATATAGATGTATGTAATATATATTTATATAAGCACTTATCTTTTCACTGTGTGTGAGGGGATTAGAAAATTTAATTTGAAATCAAGGAGTACGGAATGGATAGAAAGAGTGCACACATATAACTTGTTTTTATCTGTGAAGATGTTCTAACAATTTCTAGTTAAACATACTGATGATAATCGTACTGTACATCATTATCAGTGCAATCTCATGTTTTTTTAGCCTATAAATATGTTAATTAGATATATTACGAAGAGAGACTCCTTACATTAAAATTAAAGACGAAGATAATTACAGACTGGAGGAAATGTATAGAATATCTTTTTCTTTCAATTGTGGTCGTATGCTTAGGAATTGAGAGGGAGAGAGAGAGAGAGAGGGAAAGAGAAGAGAGAGAGAAACGTTATAGTTTTTACGTAGAGTAGTAACAGTTCCTGTACAGTCCTCACCCCCATATACATACATACATACATACATACATACATACATTTTGCTTCCGTAACGAAGCGCTCTTCCACTCGACACCTTTCTCTTCCCAGAGACACTCTTTTCCCATTTCCTCCGATAATTTCGTATTAAGGTCTGTTTCCTCTTGAATTTCTCATTTTGTTCCTCCCCCTCTCCTCGCATTCGTCACTCGACCTCACCTCCACCCCACCTTCCAGTTTTGATTATGTTGTTTCTTGCTACAAAATTTTATCACTTCACCCTATTACATTAATTACTTTTACATCGCTCCTTTCCCAAACTACCTCTCACCCCGCCTCTTATGCTTATTACACTGCTCTTCTCCCCTCTCTCTCCTTCTTCTCACCTCCACCACTCTTCATTTCACTTTTATCTCTCCCTTTTCTAATTCGAATTTCTACAACCGTTCTATTGGCATTGATGTTCTTTCTCACGAACTACAAATTTACGATTCGTTGGGTTATAAACTTCTCCAGGCAAATCAATTCACAGTAATTTAATTGTTCCTTCCACGAACAATCATATATTCCTAAACTTATTTCTCTTGTGTTATATATGTATATTCTTCGTAGCTGAAATATATATGTCGAAAATATTGTGATATACCTGATATATTCATGAGCTCAGATATTTCGACTGGTATATATATATATATCTATATACACATGTATGCATATATATATATGTATATATATACATACATATACATATATATATATACAGATCCCAGCAATGCCATCGCGCTTCAGGACCAGTTACTGCAACAGCTTGGGATTCAGGGGCCCACAGCTTTTTAATATTCTCCCAAAGAGCCTGAGGAATCTGCACAAAGTAGATGTAGGAGTTTTTAAATCAAAGCTGGACCTCTTCCTATCGAGAGCCCCAGATTAACCTACCTCGCAGCAGGAGGTGCAAATGAGGGTTGCT
>NC_068985.1:4299877-4300710 GCF_001194135.2 Octopus bimaculoides
TATATATATATATATATATATATATATATATTATTTATATTATGTATATATTCTCGTGGGGAAAACTTTATCTTTCTTAAGATTACTGCGTATAAAACCGAACACCAGTACAATCATCGTTAAAACCTTGGAGAATATTTGATAATGTAAGAAATATGCGATTATGACAGCTCCGTCATAAAGATCTTATTCCTTTTGACATACATGAAATGTAAGGAGTGTAATTTCTCAGATTTTAATGCAGAGAATAGAACTTGTTAAGTTCTATGTGATTACTTCATTGGTATTTCGAAGAATATAATGCAAAGTTGATTAAGGTGGAATTTGAATTCAGAACGCAAAACACTTTTTAAAGTTATTTCTACAAATTTTGTATAAAAATTAGACCCAACCCTGAAAGTTACAAGGTTTCGTATACGTCTATGTAAAAACTGCGATCAGCGATGGGAAAATGAATAATGGGTGTATATGCATATTTCAGGAATTCTTGCTCCTTCCTCAGCATCACATCCACCCCATTAACCATTCATGAACACTTTGCTTAAATAACCACTAAATACAGCAGTGTAACACAATTCGATAGACCAAATTTCCATATGAAACACGTTCCTGAAAACTGGTACATTCATATTAATTGCTAGTAGGGAGATTCTATTTCGTTGAGCAACCAGAATATAATAGTAAGTATATTAAAGTCTTTATAAGTCAATACTGTGTCCTACCTATGTTAGCAGTGCAATTAAATCAATCATAAAATTGCTTAAGCAAATTTTCCAATGCTTTGGGGATTTTTTTTTTCTTGCGCAGTGTCCAATGCTTCAGTCCATTCATCC
>NC_068985.1:4300915-4303803 GCF_001194135.2 Octopus bimaculoides
TATATATATATATATATATATATATATATATGTTTGTGTGTTGGTGCTTGTCCCCCAACATCGCGTGACAACCGATGCTGGTGTATTTATGTTCCCCTGTAACTTAGCAGTTCGTCAAAAAGACTGAAGATAGAATAATTACTAGGCTTACAAAGAATAAGTCCTGGGGTCGATTTGTTCGTCTAAAGGCGGTGCTCCAGCATGACCGTAGTCAAATGACTGAAACGAATAAAAGAATAAAAGATGAAAAGAATTCTTTCCAAGACCGTGAGTATATTGTCGCCAGAAATCGTATTCCCGGTCACTTATTTCATCGATCTTGACACCTTTCGCTATTTAAACACAGAATGTAACTAAATGCCACTTGGAAATTCTTGTCTGTCAATGTTTTTTCTCTCAATTTTTTTTCTACCACACCACTGACCATCACACAGCAATGATAGTAATGATTATGGCTTCAAATTTAGGCACAAGGCCAGCTATTTTAAGGGGAGGGGCAAGTCAATAACGTCTACTCCATTGCATGATTGATATTTTGTTTCATTGATTAGGAAATGATGAAAAATCGAGTTGGCCTCGGATGGATTTAAACTCAGAAAGTCGTAATCTGGAAAAAAATACCGCAAAGCATTTTACCCTACGCTCCAACAGATTAGTTATTCAACCGCCCTAACAATGACGATATTAATGGTAAAAATGCGGCGTAGAAGAAAGGAAGGAAACAATTATAGAAGGAAGCAATAAATATGTAAATAAATACATAATAAATAAGTAAATAAATGCATAAACGTCGATAAACAATCTGAACTGATATATCATAAAGCAAGGAAAGGAAGTGGCCGACAATTAATGGAGACTAGACAAGCGTATCTTTTAAAATTGTCTCCAAAAGATTATATCATCTTTCCCGAAAGGATGTAAAGAACAGATAATGGTAAACCAGACAATTATCGAGAACAACAAAAAGAGACTTTAGATATTATACAACAAGAACATCCTGGTGTAGGATTAAAATGTCGCCCAGTTTAACATCATCGTATGTTACGGAGGCGCCTTTAGAGGTATCCATTCTACTGGAAGCACTTGGGTCACATCAAAGCCTGCGGGGTTTTTTTTTTATATAGGACCGGCAAATATTGATTTCAAATTTTGGTACAAGGCAAAATGCCAGCAATTTCGGTGGAGTGGGTTAATCCATTACATCGACCTGTACACACAACTGGTACTTATTTTATCGACCCCCGAAAGGATAAAAAGCAAGGTCGACCTCGGCAGAATGTGAACTTAGAACGTGAAGACTGACGAAATGCTGCTAAGCATTTTGCTTGACGTGCTAGCGATTCTGCCAGCTCGCCGTCTTCAAGACGATGATAATATTAACATGAGCTGTGAACTTTTGGGGCCCTCACAATACTGCACGGTTTGAAGTTTACGCTTTTAGAATCCGAAAGCAGGAAATATCTCCAAAGTATCTACTCAACAAACAGCTCAAACGGAACGCTTAAACCATTAAGATCCAACTGCAAAGATTCATTATGTCACTTTTATGTAGGGGACACAACAGATGTAATCAGCTGCTTCCCCAAAATATCATTGAGTTATGACCTCCTGATGTTGATACTAAAATAATACGCACTGAGATTCACAGAAAACCGCTTTCTTTTATTCTTTTAATGGTTGCAACTGTAGGACTGCGGCCATGCTGGAACACTGCCTTAATTCATTTTCTACTAGTTTTTTTTTTGTTTTGTTTCTTTTGCTTTGTGAATGGAAGTTGGTGTTTGATTGAGTTCGTAGCAGCTGATTGTCCCTGAGTGTATCCATGAATGGTTGACAGGGCTATTTGCTCTGAGATAAATGTGAACAACATTCCCGTTATTGAATACATATAGATATCAACACAAAGGATATCGATGTAATATTCCCGCCGAATCTTCTAGATCTGATAAAATTATTTTTTGATAGAAAAACAGAAATATGTAAAGTCATAAAGGTTAACTTCTCTGCAGATGTGAAAAACTTGGAAAATCAGAAAACTGGAAACTATTTATGGATAACTGGAAACTATTTATGGATAACTACTGCAAAGGCATCAGCTTTTCTATCTTGGTTATAGATTCACATTATCACCTGACCACGTGATCGGCCAGACTATAGGACATTCTTTTTTATATACAGTAATACCTCGACTACCGCGGGTGTTACGTTCCAAACACCCCGTGATTGGTGAAAATCTGCGAAGTAGAAACAGTACTGTACTGGATATTTTTTTCATTATTTTTATAATTTGTGTATATTATTTTATTATAAATGCAAAACGACACCACGGAGGAATCGACGTAAGCTTAAATAATAAACCGCGATAAGTGAACCGCGATATGGGCGAGGGATTACTGTATCGTGGGTCGCAATGTACTTTGCATCCTTTTTAGCTTTCGAATGGTGTCACCCTGCTGACTACGCAACATTCAGGGGCAACAATCCCCTTGATCGGAAAAGCAGTCCGTCACAGGGTAACCCATTTACAGCTGATCGAACTGGAACAAATGAAGTGCTTTGCTAAAGAACACGATACGCAGCCGATCTGGAAATCGAAACCACGATCATGAATCGAAACCTAACCATTAGGCCTCGCACCTTCCCAATTATTGATGCACTTGGTTATGTTAATAAATATCTACTCGACAAACTAGAAAAAAAAACTGGTTAAATGTACTTTACTGATGCAATATATAAGTTGAACAGTAAAAATATGTAAAACTACCCTAATTATCAATATGTAACAATTATTGATCTTATTGTCCCAAATCTAGCCATGGAGCTTTTGGCTCTTTGTCTAGAAATAAGTTCGGAAGAATTGATAAATAAAAATGAAGCCATACAGATAT
>NC_068985.1:4304704-4307482 GCF_001194135.2 Octopus bimaculoides
GTATGCATGTGTGCGTGTGTGCGTGCGTGTGCGTGTCTGCGTGTGTGTGTGTGCATGTATGCGTGTGTATGCGTGTGTGTGTCTGCGTGTGCGTGTGCGTGTATGTGCGTGTTTGCGTGTGTGTGCGTGTGTGCATGTATGCGTGTGTGTGCGTGTGTGTATGTGTGTGCATGTACGTATGTGTGTGTGCGTGTGTGTGTGTGGGTGTGTGTGTGGGTGTGTGTGTGTGTGTGTGACCACCGCTTCACAACAACCAATTTTGGTGTGTTTACTCCCCCGTAACGTAGCAGTTCGGCAACAGTGACGATAGAATAAGTACCAGGTGTTAAAAGATAAAATGAGCTCTGGGGTCGATTCGTACGATGAAAAATTCTTCAAGGCGATGCCCCAGCATGGCTGCAGTCTACCGATTGAACCAAGGAAAAGATAAATGATTCTTATCGAATAACTGATCACTCGTATTGAGTGATCATTCGTATTGAGTGATCATTCGTATTGAGTGATCATGAAGAAAAGATCATTTCTTCAACGTCATAATGATAGCCATTTCACATTTGAATTCGCTGCACAAAAAAAAAAAAAAATTCAATGCCCACAGAAGTTTCAACAACATCGATGAAAGGCAAACAAAACCACATCAAAACCACAATTTGGTAGTTTTAAAAGGACTGGAATTATGATGTCAAAATAAGTTACGTAAATGGTACAAACTAGTGAAAAAATATCCCTTTGTAGACAATATCAATAAAATGAAAATATAAAATATAATGGCACCAACTTCATCCTAAATTTATTATTTCACAGTAAAACAATTGTCGCAACAACAAACTTTTGAACATAAGAGAAAAGGTGATGGAGTGTAATTTTATTCCCCAAACTAAAAAAAAAACAGTTCACAGATAAAATTGTCCACAAATTCATAGAAATAGAACGCAAGTGTCTGAAGCAATTAAAACATCTTGTGTGGTAAGAGAATTCAGCCAGTGGTAGTCGTTAGGCCAGTTTGAAGTAAGGTTAACCATAGACGTCGCCTTGATAAGATTATGGCTGTCACTAGGGTTTAATGAGCGTCCAGAGTGAATAATAGAAAACAATTCAGAGATATTCTGTTTGAAAAATTCAAAAGGCGGTTGATTCTCTCCTAAAACTACAAGTGAAAGACTTTAACTGGCATTTAAAAGAAACTGATCAAATTAATGCTGACGAGAATTAACGATATTCAGAGAAAGTTTGCATTAAAATTAATAATAATTAATCAATATTTTAACAAATATAGCCCAATTTATATTTCTTTTCAGCAACTGATAAACAATCCCTTGAAAATGTTAACAAATAAAACTTGTAGATGAAAAGCATACACACAAATAAAACACAATTGCGGATTGCTAACACAGAAAAAAATACTGTTCGTTTATATACGGAAGATCACTAAATATAAAACAAACAAATAGTCACACATCTCACTCAGACATATTCTAAGTGAAAGTACAAGAAATGTTTGGCGGAAGCAAAGACATTTGAAATAAAGTTAATCGACCGCAAAGAAAAACAAAAGCTGAGAGAAAAATCATAAGAATAATTAACCGCAAATTTAGCAATATTTAAGCAGCAGCCAACAGACAGAAGATGCTGCCGATACCGATAATGTACAAAAATGTATCCTATTGTGGCACTTGCGGCAAGAAATGCATTTCCAAGGAAAATTATACATGGTGGAAAAGACTATAACCCTCGGAGCTCTGCAAGCAATACAAATGGTGATCTACGATGTGTTTGATGCGCCAGCTCTCATATAAGCATTTACGGTGTGTTTGATGCGTCAGCACTCATATAAGCATTTGGGCGGCTTGATTGAGTATGAAACAATGATTTCGAATTTTGGCACAAGGCCAGCAAGGGGGTGCTAGTCGATAATGTAAACTCCAGTGCTCAACTGGTTCTTGTTTTTCGACTCCCAAAGGATGAAAGGCAAAGTCGACCTCGGCAGAATTTGAACTTAGAACGTAGAGACTGACAAAATGCCGCGTGGATCAATAGGAAAATGCCGAACAGCTCCTTACTACCAGAAATTCTCAATTGTCCGCCCCTATATAAAATGTGAAGAATAAAGCAGAAGGTGCAGATTTAATACTGATCCAACACCTTTTAAAGTATCCATCATATTCCTGCGACGCTTTCTGGTTCTTATCTGAACATTTGAAGTTGTGATGTTGCTTTGTGGTAGTGATTAGTCCGACTACACGATTTGTAGCAGATCAGACTCAGTTACAAAGTTCTGGTCTAGTCTTCCATATTATTTATTATTGTGGAAGGATTCCCACGAACCCCAAGTAACCAAAATTGGACAGACACATTGCTGGAAAATAAAAAATAAAAATTGTGAGCAATTGATTGGTAAGCGGTTCACTGCGAGCCGTTGGCAGAGAATGCTTAACCTCGTTTAACAGTAATCATATTGCGTCGTGTGAATACTTTCTTTCCTTCTGCTTCGTTAAATTATTTATCCAAGACCAGGATATAAGATTTATCTATAACACCATATTTTGATACCGTGAACAGTGAGCTTCCTTTGACAGGTGGCAGAAAGAAAGACTCCTAGCTTGTAGGGTTAAGGCGTCTAATTATAGTACGGGGTATTTCTGATGCTCCCTTGGTGAAGCGGTTAGCACGACTATGCAGTTTGTAGCAGATACAATGGTTGATATCTGTAGGTGATGTCACAAGATTTTATCCATTTTCTCTCTCTCTCTCTCTCTCTCTCTCTCTCTCTCTCTCTCT
>NC_068985.1:4307492-4308589 GCF_001194135.2 Octopus bimaculoides
CTCTCTCTCTCTCTCTCTCTCTCTCTCTCTCTCTCTCTCCCTCCTCCTCTGTCTATCACTCTCTCTACAAATGTAGATATACACAAATGCATACACACCGATTTTCCTTATAAAAGAAAAACAAATAGAGTAGCTAACCCATCCGTTTTTACAATTGTGGTTAAATACTCCTTACGAAACCAGTAAAATTCTAAACACGTGATCTGTTGCAATGAAGGAAGCACTAAGAATTTAATGGCGAACGAATCATGTAATGGTTTGATATGCAGTAAAGTCACTTAGGCCACATGGTTCGTGGTAAATGTATGTGGGAACAACCAGTTTATCTGCTTTCCTCCATGGATGCCCAAACATCATTCCCTCGAAAATCTATGTAAATCATATGTGTGTTTATGCTTGTGTGTGTGTATGCATTTAATTATAAATGTATGAATTGTATTGTATTGTATGAATTTGTTGAATTATAATTTTATTATTCGATAACCAAAAATTATTCCATTGATTTTCAAATACGTAGAGCTTCTGGTTTTGCGCAGGTAGCTCTATGTGAAGACAACGAAATGTAACGTCATTCTCAATGAAATCAACATTCGCCATGAAATAAAGCTAGGAGTCAGATTTAATCAGCTCATGACTCTTAGGTGCAGCACGAGTCTTCTTATAATTGTTAAATATGGCCATAGTAAAATGGTGTGCCTAGACCCTTTCATTGTGTTCCATTGGGTTTAAATTTTAAATTCCTGCTTCTTCGCGCAACTAAACTGCAGCGAATGCTTACATTCTTGGATACAACGATACATAAGAGAACAAGTAAGGCAGAATAATGCTTTGAACTCATTTGATATCGTTTGATCGTTTGATATCCCCATCACAGTTTCACTGCTTGCCTGGCTCTCCCTTCCTCGACCTCATCATCATCGATTCCATCAAAACCATTTCCATCATCATTATCAATTTTACTTTGTAACCATCATCATCATCATCATCGTCTGCAACCTCATTAATATCATTTTGCTGCTGCTGCTGCTACTGCTGCTGCTGCTGCTTCTTCTTCTTCTTCTTCTTCTTCTTCCAGTTCTTCTTCTTCTTCTTCTTCC
>NC_068985.1:4311190-4313293 GCF_001194135.2 Octopus bimaculoides
TATATATAAGATTCAGTTGAATTAGGCACTTAAATTAAGGCACCTTGCTATGTCGGTATAATCCGCACACCCAAAACACTATTAATTTAATATTGAATATGATGACTCCGTGCAGGGGAGTTTGTACCTGATATGTCTAAGAATTCTTTTTGATATACCAATATAATTTATATCATAATTCATAAAATAATTCTTATTTTATTTTAATTTAGCCTTATTTATATTACTGTTACACCTTTATATCATTGTGTAAAAAATAGTTTATAAAATTTATATAATATATTTTTATTAAATTTTCATGTATTTATATACCTTCATATATATTTGTGTAGCTTCTATAGCTTATAAAAGGTTTGGTAGTTTATAACGTCTTTTCCTAAAACTCAATGTATAATGCAACATTATATTTTTTATATTTGTAATAACGTTATGTTTTATAAATTTTTTTATATTTATATTTGAGAATTTTATACATTTATTTTTTTTTTCAGTTTCAGCTCAGAGATGTGGCCATGCTGGAGCACCGCCGTTTTGCTACACTGTTATTACTGAGATCCTCCTCCAATATGTGGCACCTGGTGAAGAATGGAGTTTGATGTAGATACCTTCATTTGCACCTCTTGCCGTGAGGTAGGTTCGTCTGGGACTCTCGACAGGAGGAGGTCCGGCCTTGATTTAAAAACTCCCACATCTATTTTCTGTAGGTTCCTCAGGATCTGTGGGAGAATATTAAAAAGCCGTGGGTCCCTGAAACCCAGGTTGTTGCAGTAAGTGGCCCTGATGCGCGATGGCATTTTGGGGATCTTTGGCATTGTGCAGTGTCGACCCGTTCTGGTATTGGTGTAGCTGTCAATGCCAAAATTTGGCACAATTCCTTCCAGATGTATATTACTGCATTCTGCATTTATGTTTATGATTTATAAATATTTTTTTCACAATTTATAAGTTTGTTTTTATATAATTTACTGGATATGAGAATCCTTATTTTAGTATATTTTTCAATCATACAATATAACCATTAAGTGTTTACATACCCAAACTGGTTTAAGTATTGTATCCGAATTAGTATATCTCTCATCCAATTTTCCCATATAATAGATACCATCTTTTACGATATCTTATATTTATCCACCATTAATGAAACGAATTTTTCTTATATTGGCCTAAAATATACTACGTATTTCTATTCATATGATAATTTAATTAAGTTATACTTTCATTATAGATTGTTTTTATCATCATTTTTTAAACATTATGCTTACGAAAAGACTCAATAGTTTTTCTTATATATTAAAATATCCCATTATTAGATTTTAAATTTAATTTCTATCCTTATTCTATGTATTGGTTTATATTTTCTCGGTTTAGTGTTATAAATTTGCTAAGTTATAAATTACAACCCCACCCCGCATCCTTCCATTCTAATTTCCACCCTTGAACTTTATATTACTTATCTCTTTTGGGTTTTTTTATTATATTACCCTTTAATTTGATAATCTAAATAAGTACTAAACACCCCTATCCTTCTTTCTTCCATTTCTTACCCCTTCCCCACCAGACATTCCCTTCCAACTAAACCTTAACCTACTCTTTTGCGTAGATAAAGCTAGATATATGGTTCCAGTACATTGAGAGTCTAGTAGATTGTCTGACATTAATTGATTGATCACCATTAACTAGAATACAGTTGTCAACTCTCAATGCGTTTAATTCTAAATAGTTGAAGACTACATTCTACATAAAGTCTTCTAAATATAAGTAACTAGGTCACCACTCGTTTTATCCTGACCCCCCACCACCACCAATATTTCCTTTGCTACTCTGTAAGTTATTGTTGACTTGACGTGATATGCATTATTTTCTAAATTCATTCTGCCACAGATATGACAACAGATACAATGTAAATATTTTGATTTCCATTATTCGATGTAAATATGTTTTTAAAAATGGTCATATCCTTTATATCGTTAAAAAATGGTTATATCCATGTGGTCATCTGACGAGAACGGTCTCTTCCATATGATGCGGTGTTTTCATTAATCAATTAAGGAGCCGCTTGAAACGGCCGTAAAGAATTAAAGCTTGTACATATCTTTGTTACTC
>NC_068985.1:4313333-4315436 GCF_001194135.2 Octopus bimaculoides
TATATATATATTATCATATATTATTATTTAAAACTGTTTTATTCGGCTCCGTGCGACTTTCGCCAAAACTTAAAATAATACATGTAATTCCTATTAAATGTGTTGAGTGCTTTTTTTCTGTTTTTTTTTTCGTCTACTCACTCGTACATATATATACACATATATATATACGCAACTGGTCCTGTTAGCTTCGCAACTATTCTCCTGAAGTCATGTAAGCAGGTTTTACCGAAACTACAGATACTTTTCCAAAGATTCCTTGCAAGTGGTAAACTTCCAAAAAAGCTGAAAGAAGACATTATATGCCCTATCCACAAAGGTGGAAGCAGAGCAGAGGCCAAACACTACAGGCCAATCTCTCTGACTTCACATATCAGTAAAGTCATGGAGAGAAACATCAGAAAGAAGTTGATAATGTTCCGAGAAGAAAATGACCGACTGAACAATACACAGCATGGCTTCCGTCCAGGAAGAAGCTGCCTCACACACCTCCTACAGCACTATGACTGGGTTTTGAAACAGCTGCTTGATCATTCAGATGTCAGTGTGATATACCTTGACTTTGCAAAGGCATTTGATTATGGGAGATAATTGCACGATAGGTCATAAGTACGAAACCTTGGCATTGCTGGTAAACAGGGAGAGTGGTCGCATGACTTCCTTAAAGACAGACGTCAGGTAGTTGTAGCCAATGACGCCCTTTCTGAGGAAACGGAAATCCGATGTGGCGTCCCCCAGGGAACTGTTCTAGGGTCATTACTGTTCATAATACCCTTCTTAGACATGTCCACAGTCATTCGGAAAGCCACTATCACTAGTTATGCCGATGATACAAAATTATCACAGGCAATAAAAAGCCAAGATGACGTCGTAAGCTTACAGCGGGACTCTGAATTCGAAGTATTAGTGGCCCGAAATAGACAACATGCAGTTTAATGCCGGGAAAATGACAAGCACTGCACTATCAACACACGAATGCGCTACAGTCTGCAAATACAGGACACGAATGCATTACAGTCCCAGGATCACATGCAGTGAAAGACTTAGGGATCAGTATGTGCTATGACGCATCATTTTATGTGTACATTACCAAGGTGGCAGCACAGCGCAAACAATTAGCAGGATGGATACTGAGGTCCTTCAAGACAAGAGACCAAGAAACTATGTTGCCACTGTGAAGATATTTGTTCTCAGCCTCCTGGAGTATTATCCCCAGTTGTGGTTACCACATAGTGCCAAACTAATAGCGGAGCTTGAAGCAGTCCAAGGCTAAAAGATCGAAGCAGTGCAGCAGATGAGCCCCAGGGATAGGCTGAGAAAACTGCAACTTTACTCCCAGGAGCGAAGGCGTGAAATATATACAATAATCTACATATGGAAAATTCATGAAGGGCTAGTACTTAATTTTGGTGTTATACAAACGTCAGAACTGGCTGCATTGGTACCATTGGTTGCCAAAGGTACCATCCACGCCATATAAACTAGTTAGTGCAATATCCTGGGGTACAAAGACCCACAGCTCTTCCATTGCCTGCCACAAAACTTGAGAAATCTGCATAAGGTGGAAGTAGATGTCTTCAAGAAAGAACTAGACATCCTCCAATCCACAATACCGGATGAATCAACAGCCCGACATGAGGTGCAGACGAGGGTAGTGGAATCAAACTCCCTTATACACCAAATAGGCCAGTAGCTGGGACAAACACACATACAAGTGTGGTTATGTGAAACACACAAGTCTGAGTAAATCACAAAGACAACGGTACTCCAGTATGACCGCAGCCGCATGGCCTAAAGAAGTAAACGAATAAAAGAAGGTATACTTATACATATAATGAATAAATCACATATCCTTATTATTTTGAAGCCTGGTACTTATTCTATCGTTTTTTTTTTTGCCGAACCGCTAAGTTACAGGAACGTAAACACATCAACTGCGGGGGTGGAGGACAAACACAGACACAAAGACACAAAGACACACACACATACATACACACATACACACACACATACACACACATACATGCATACATACAAACAGACAGACAGACATACAGATAGACATACAGACAGACGTATATATATATATATATATATATATAT
>NC_068985.1:4315754-4316654 GCF_001194135.2 Octopus bimaculoides
GTGTGTGTGTGTGTGTGTGTGTGTGTGTGTGTGTGTGTGTGTGTGTGTGTGTGTGTGTGTGTGTGTGTGACTGAAGAATTTGTTTTGTTGGACCTGATAGCATGTAGATTAAAATTCATTAAAGAGACGCTTCCGTTTCACACGTCCATTGCTACTCGTCAAAAGAAAAACAATTTTAGCAAATATAGGATAAAGAAGGCATTAAAAAGTGTCAGACGCCATAACACTTTTAGGCAGCTTTCCAAAAATATGTCCCAATTTCTTTCTCTAATTATTATATTAGGTCAGCATAAACTAATTGGACTAATCAACCAATACTGATTCAATGAGTGAAGTATCACACACTCAATCATTTCTTATAATTTAACTAATTAGTTTCCTTGGATAATTAGTTTCTGAACAACTAGTTTTGTCTGGATACTCTTGGCTTTAGAAGAGACGTAACTGTACGATAAAGTGAACATTTCAAAAACAATATTAATCTAATCCAGCAATAAAACCAGACAAACAAATCGTGTTTTTGTGTGTTACCCTTTGTCAAGAGTTGGGCTACAGAGTTTTTCTCGGCTTCTCAACAGGCGTCGCTATGTGGTAAGAAGCTTGCTTCCGGTGAACAGAGGTGGATGTGGGCTAGCTGTGCTCCGTCCAATTAATGAAAACAAAGAACATTTGAAGAACTCGCCAGGGTAAGTCGGTTTTGTTGCTCAGCTGAGCAATAATTTGTTGTGTATTTTTCTTTTTCAGCAGGTTTTTGTTCAGCATTGCGACATTTTCGCTTGCCTTTGGCAGGTTTTTTGTGTTTGTTCGTTTACGAACAAAATTGTATGTTCATTCTCTGTGGTAGGCGGGTTCGTTCCTGCCATAGAGTGAAAATTTTTGCTTGGCTTTTTAGCCAGGAAA
>NC_068985.1:4316969-4318169 GCF_001194135.2 Octopus bimaculoides
GCTCGGATTACCTAGTGGCTGGAATTTTTTTCCGTATTTGAACTGTTGTTTTTCTCCCTTTTCTGTCTATCTTTTTATTTGAATCTGTTTTTTTTTCTTTCTTCGCTTTCGTTTTTTTTTTTTTTACTCTATTCATTCATTTGTGATCTTTTCGAACTTTATGGAAAAAAAAGTGAACAGTGAAGCCACTCTCTTGGAGTGGGATGTTATACCGCCCAAGCAGTGGGTGAGAGAGACGGAGAAGAGGACAGTGGTCTTGCGGACGTATTCGAGGTCCCGCAATGCCATTGCCCTCTTCAACAAAGAAACGATAGAGAAGGAGCTGGCGGCTTGTCTGCCAGCGAAGAACTTTTTTGTCTCAAGGGGAGTCAAATTTGCAACGGTGAGGTTGCTGTTTGACTCCCCCGAAGAGGCTGGCACTGCACCCAGCCACAGGGGGAGCAATTTTGTTTCCTCCCCACTTATTGTGGAAAAAAAATTGAGAGCCTGGGTATGCGGACTTCCCCCAGGTACCGAAGCTGGATGGATCACAGAGGCCATCCGGTGGGGCTTGGGAGAGAGTGGACCCAGGCTACTAAATGTAGACGTGGCTCCCGCAGTTGACTGGGAAGGGTCAAAGGCAACTTTGACCCTATGGACCCCGGTAGCTGTGGGAGATATTGTATTTCCGGACTTCCTAAAGATGACTGGCTGCAGGTATCCGGTGATACTTGAGGTTCGGCAACCTAGATGTCACCGGTGTCTGGAGCCTGGCCATTTGAAGAAGGGTTGCCGCCGGGACACTAAAGTGTCCCAGGAACGGGCACCCGTTGGAGAAAGTAGTCCTGCTCGGCAGGAAGGAAAAAATGAGGAGGTGGTAGCCCCAACAGATAGAGGTAGAAAGAGGAAGGCGGGCATTAATAATAGCCCGCCGAAACCTCAAAGAGATGTATAGGTGGAAGAGGGATTGAGTCCCACTGGTAAACCAGAGGACTCCTCCTCTCCCACCGGAAAAAAGAAAAAGAAAAGAAAGAAAAAAGTGCAAACGAATGTTGAACCACAGCCGGTGGGAATTGTGCCGCCGCCTGTGGAAATGTCTTTCCCTTCTCCGGAGGAAGAAGAAACGTTAGTCTTCTTCTTTAGAGAGGGGGAGGTAGAAAATGAATTAGAAAAGAGTCTTAGGGGAGAGGCCATGGCCTGCATACAGGATCCCGAGTGGCC
>NC_068985.1:4318542-4328311 GCF_001194135.2 Octopus bimaculoides
TATGAACATTTATAAGTGGCTTGTTGCCTCATATAAAGAGGAAGAACATTTGTGTTAATAATTTGTTTTACAAATTTGACCGACATGTATTGAACAAAGTTTTAGAGAGGTTATCAGTCGGCGGGCGCTGGTGCCTCTCCCATTTTCATTCTTTCTTGTGTATTCATCTCCATTCATTAATGTCCGCGTCCAGCCCGTAGCTTCTTCGTTTGTCTGTCTTTGTTTGTCCCCTCTATGTAACGCCGTATGGCGAATTTTTATGAAATAAAGAAGCTTGCTTCCCAACCACATGGTTCCTGGTTCAGTCTGACTGCATGGCGCCTTGGGCAAGTGTTTTCTATCATAGCCTAGGGCCGACCAAAGCTTTGAGTATGTCTTAGAATCTGTATTTGTCCCCCACCACTGCTTGACAACCAGTGTTGGCGTGTTTACGTCCCCGTAACTTAGCGGTTTGGCAAAACAGATTGATAGAATTGGTACCAGGCTTTTAAGCCCCAGTATGATCGCACTCTAATCACTGAAACAAGTAAAAGAATAAAGAACGATAAAAAGCATGCAGCTTAGAAGGAAAGACATTCATCAACGCCATATTGAATTACACAGTTTTCTATTTTAAACGCATAATTGCAATTAACGCGTAATTAATCATACAGAACCAAGAAAACAATGAGCTCTTCCCTGCACATAATACACCCAGATTTCTCATTTTTTTTTTTTTTTCATTATCCCTTCCTGGAACATTGGTAGTTATTTCTAAACGTGGCATTTTTTTTTCATTCTATATAAACTCAAAGAGATCTATCTGTCTTCCCATAATCCTTTCTTCCGGTCGATCATCCCCGTCGCCCCTCTGTATGACTCATTTATTACATTTAGAGCAGCTTACTACTTTATTCAATTCTAGGAAAAGCACCTACCGACCTCACATCTGTGGCTTTTGTCTTATTTTTTATTTTGCAATAAAATATCGCAAGTAACACGCACGAATAAAGCAAAAGGAAGCGTCCTTTAGACGAAATTCGGATCGTTGAGCACCTTCGTTATACGGCTATTTAAACATGCTCAGTAGAAAATAACTGTATAATCTGGAGATACATTAATCGAAGTTGCACTGGATACAGGCCACATTTTATGCAATCAACTGATGATTCAATATATTGGAAGAGCTTCAGAATTGTTAATACAAATAATCAATTTATCGAACTTTCAAATAGCTCAGTCTTTTATGCAGGACAAGCGCCAATGTCTTACCTAAAATTGTCGCCAACATTTATAATTCAGATTGGAGAGATTTATAAAGCTGCTGCATATCAAGCTTTTTACTTACGACTTTGAAAACTTCTGCTTCACTCACCAGAACTTCAAATATATTTCAGATCTGATTCGTAGGGAAAAACCAGGACATGGAAAACGAATTTCAGTGTCGACTGAATTTTATAAGCCAATTTCGAAATTTTAGCCGTTCAGGGAACCCAGGAAACCTCATAAATATTTCACAAATATTATGCTAATTATGGCCAATATCACAGAACATTGTACCCCTACTCAAGTTTTACCATCACCCTTAAAGCATTTGACAAAGTGTCTATGAAAAACCCCTTATAAATGAAACAATACAGGACAATAATGCTATCGTAGTTTTAACTTCTCATCAAAGCGCCACCTGACGACATACACCATCTGACGACATGCACCATCTGACGACATACACCACGTTTGTAGAATTGAATCATGACAAAGACTTCAGATTGTAATTAATATAAATTCCTTATTTACATTATTTACATTTGACGGATATTTGTCCTCATCTTGTTTGTTGTTAACATAACGTTTCGGTTGATATACCCTCCAGCCTTCATCAGGTGTCTTGGGGAAATTTCGAACCTGGGTTCCCATTCCTAAGGTATTTTTCCATTGTTATTATTATTAACCACTACGCTACAGGCAGATGGCGTAGTGGTTAAGAGCGCGGGCTACTAACTCCAAGATTCCGAGTTCGATTCCTGGCAGTGACCTGAATAATAATAATAATAATAATAACAACAGCAACATCGAAAAAATACCTTAGGAATGAGAACCCAGGTACAAAATGTTCCCAAGATACCTGATGAAGGCTGGAGGGTATATCAGCTGAAACGTTGTGTTAACAACAAACAAGATGAGGACAAATATCCCTCAAATGTAAATAATGTAAATAATGTATCAGCTGTCATGTGGTGCAGGGTGGGAACAACCACAGACTCAAAGACACACACACACACACACACCCATAAATATAAATAAATGATGCTGGTGCTATGAAAAATCACTGGTGCTGGTGTCACAACTTTTAAATCTGCAATGTTTGCTTGTCTAAAGTTTTTGATATTCATTTATCACCTAAAATATTGATGCTGCTGCTTATCATATTTCTTTAATTTCATTTAACAATCCAGTCGTTCATAATTCCAAGCTCTATGGAATGCATTTATCTTAGAGAGATCTTTCAAAGCCAAGTAAAACAAAACCAGACTTCCACAATTTACTTGACCTCCAGCATGATATTCTGAAATGTGATGCATTAAATCTAGAGACTTATCATGAGAGTGTTGAATAATATTGTCATTCGAGGAAATAAATCTGTACAAAACCTGTGTGCGTCTGAAGTGTCATTTCATTCTACCAATCAAAATAATGAGAGAGTGCTGTGATTGTGGCCTGAAGTATTCTGGAAATATGATGATCGGTGGTCTGTAAACCAACTACTGTAGAACATTTCTGTGGTTGACACTCGGCTGCCCAATTCCTAACATTCCCGCTTCAGTCAGATTGGCTGCTTTTATTTATAAATAATTAATTCGTAAAAATGTTTAGATATGACGTTTCCTGTACTTAGTTTCTATCGTTCGACATTCATCTGAATTATAAATGGACACGGAAGAAGTAAAGCTTGACAGCTTACAAATAAATTACATAGACTGGCGTCATTCTATGCTTTCTTTGCAAACATTTCTCTAGAATAAGCTACGTTCTACGGTGCCAGTAAGCAATGGCCAAGTCAATACTTAAAGATTCACAAATGAAAAACGCTGTAAGCACTCTCCCTTCTTTCCTGGTCCCAAGAATAATATTAAATACCTCACAATATTTTCCCTAATCCCTACGCCTAACTGTTCTGCGATTAATTCTGATATCAACGCACTATCAGTAATCAAATCCACCTCTATGTTTTCTGTGGTTTTCTTCAGATGGATCACCGAGATATTCTACATACCAAAATTAGAACACTCTCTCTCCTCTGTCTCACGAAGATTATGTTCAAAAATTCATTTTGTTTTCACCCTCAACATACACTCCCGAACTCGGGGTCTTGGGGTTAGTAACCACTACACCATATGCCCGTGGCGTAGTGGTTAATGATAATACCATCGGGAAAATACCTTAGGAATGAGAACCCAGGTTCGAAATTCCCTCAGGATACCTGATGAAGGCTGGAGAGTATATCAACCGAAACATTGTGTTAACAACAAACAACACTATCAGTTCAACATACACTCCTTGTTTGTGTGTGTGTGTGTGTGTGGGCAGGGAGCCATCTCTGACAACTTTCTTTTAAGCACTAGAAACCATTAGAAACCAGTAGAGAACGCTTGCTGATTGCGCATTATATTTTTTTTACCAGCGACGACAGTCACAATATATTTTCTGTTTTCTTTTTTTTTTTTTTTTTTTTTGATAGCTAAGCAAGTTGTTTTTTTTTTTTATTTCATCTTCCGACTCTCTTAAACATCACCGTTGCAGGCTAATTATCAACAGAGCTAAATTATTCAGCTCTATTTTTAGATTGGCAAGAATTACAACGTTTGTTTCCACATTACTGAAACTGCGTTGGGATGCAACGAAGTATTAGTTATGCCTGAAAGAGTATTTAGTTAGACGGAGCTGGTTGGACAATGCTACAAATATCATCAGTCCATAAGATGTCGTTATAGATGATTCTAGAATGCGCATTGACTGGTATAATTGTTGTCCACAGCTAATAATAATCATTACTGAAGGTGGAGAGTCATTAAAGATCGAAGTAACTGAGAGTTTTCCTTACAGAAATGTCAGAAATCGTCACGTAATTACTGCTTCCATGTTAAGTATAATTTACTTCTAATTAGTAATTATTCTTAATACTTTTAATGTAGTAAGGCGGCAAGCTGACAGAACCGTTAGCACGCCGGACAAAATGCTTAGCTGCATTTCGTCCGTCTTCACGTTCTGACTTCGAATTCCACCGAAGTCGACTTTACCTTTCATTCTTTCAGTGGTCAGTAAAATATATACCTGTTATACACTGGGGTCTATATAATCGACTTATCCCCACCCCCGGACTTGTCTTTATGCCAAAATTTTCAGTCAATATTTCTTATATAGCAATGTGCGGCTCTCCTTTTTTAGATGTGTTTTATTCAAAAGACTTAATTATTGGGGTATTGCTTAAATAGGTTTATTAATAGGGTTACTATTGGGGTAGAAGTTGATAATTTGAAAATGTACGTTGAGCTACACGTTGAGTAACTGAACGGATCTTTTATTCAAACAAGTTAGAAACCATCGAGTCATTTCCTCACAGACGGCTGACGCGCATGCTCTTATTTCTTCCACACTCTCACACACTCTTCCTCTCTCTCTTCCTCTCGTTCTCTCCCGATTTTTCTTTCTCCCCCCCCCCTCTACCTCTCTCTCTCTCGGCTTATGCTTAAACTGGCTCTCCGTCGGTTTCGACGACTCGTGTTCCAGTTGGTCCGATCAACGGAACAGTTTGCTCGTGAAATTAACGTGCAAGTGGCTGAGTACTCCACAGACACGCGTATCCTTAGTGTAGTCTTCAGTGAGATTCAGCGTGACACAGAAGGTGACAAGACTGGTCCCCTTTGAATTACAGGTACCATTTATTTTCGTCAGCCGAGTGGACTGGGGGAACACGAAATGAAGTGTCTTGCTCAAGGAAACAATACGTCTGCAGGAATCGAATTCACGACCTTACGATCGTGAAGCGCATACCCTAACCCCTAAGCCACGCGCGTTCACCAGCTTCTGCTACGGTCAGTTGAGTCCCATCAACAACTCAGTCCATCCCGATACACTTGTCTCTCCCCTTTTCTTTATCCCCATATTCCCTGCCTTCCGAACAATGTGCCCTAAGATTTCATTTTGCCAGCGAAGGAATGAGTTCAAATCTTCTGGGCGCTGCGCCTCTGCCTAAATATGTCGTTTAAAATATTCTGTATATGTACGAGTCGTGTTTGTTATTCCCTTACAACAGTTAAATAAAGTTATCAATACACGATTGGGTGCCATTTAGTTGAATGTTTGTAAGAGCTACAGTTCTGTAGAAGTAGTATGTTTATAATTCTTTCTATTTGAGAGGTAGGACACGGCTTTGATTAAACATTTTGCAGAATCACAAACGTCCATTAAGCTAGACGAATTCTACTTAAATATGATAGAATTTCTATTATCAAATAATCACGAGAAAGGCTACAAAGTGAAAATCCACTGTGACATGCAAATACCTCATCGATTTTACTCTACTTGCTACAGGTATTTCACAACGAATTATAGCAAAGCTTTTTGCGTAACATTGATAAAAATATTATAGACATCAGAGTCTGTGAAAAAAAAAAATTGAATCAAGACTTTTATTGAATTAGGACTTTACGAGGCTTTTCATTGTTTAGAATGTCGTAAAGGTTGCGTGATAAAGAAAGTTGGATTCAATACTTAATGAAATATATGAATTTTATTTTAGAGCTTTGTTTTAATAGAAGTGTTTTAGCTGAGTTTTTTGTTTTTTTTCCAGTTCGAGATGGATTATATCAGCAGGTATGAAATAATATAGCCACAGATAGGAAAAATATACATACTACACAGAACTAAACGTAGACTGGACTAAGGAAAATTGTTACGATAACTTGAATATTACTAAATAATATAAGGCTTGCAGGAAACAATATGAAGCAATACAAAACCCGAAGCTTATAGTTAACAATCAGCCTTGATCATGCAATCATCTTAAGTTTTACTTTCAAGTATTCGATTTTGCTATGAGGCTTTTCTTAATCTCGATTAGAAACACTAAAACCCTTTTCTGCACAAAACAAGTAACTTAATTATTTAGTCACGATTCACTCTCTGCTTTGTATTTTAACACGAAACTTAATCTTCGAATCAAAGAGCTTGAACATCATCACTCGATTTACTGGGAATGGCAACAAAATCTCTCTCAATTCACGTCTATACAGTCTCAAAAAAGGTAAGACAACTTTAGATATTGTGATTCTACAGACTCTAAAAAGTAGGAGACAGTCATGAGTGGAGTGGCGTTGATAACATGTATACTCGGTAATCTAAATCAATAAACCAAATTATCCTCAAAACACACCGATATCATCATAGAAAGGAAGGCCACCTTTGGTAATATTGATGTTCGTCCAACGGGTGTTTATTCGAGATTCGAGCAAGCTAGATGTAATATTATTGACTTTTTTCTTTACATAATGTCGTGCTGTTTAAGTGGTCGAATGCCAACTTGCTATGTTTATTCTTATCTATAACGCAGAACTGTATCCATTTGTCTGGACTTGGGTATATAAGGTTTTGTAGAGTGAGCTAAAAGAAAATAATAAAATGAACAGCAGCTACACAAAGCCAAATGTATGTTTAATTTGTTAATTTATACCCTAAACCCCTGCGTGATGAACTTCTGTGAAGAGAAGAGATTCTCGTGCAAGATTAGCGCCACTTTGTCCTCTCTACCTTTCTATCACGTCATCAGTCAACTAAATATTGGTTGGTTTCCAGTATTAACGAACCTTTCTACATAATCTCTTGGCTTCTAACTAATTTTCTCAAGGTCACTACTTAACACATTCGTAGGACGTGTTGAAAGCTCCACCGAAGTCAGCCACAAACTGCAAGATCTCGGCTCATCCATACTTAGTAAAAATAACTACCGTTTGTGCTTGGACGTTGTTATCCTTTCCAACTCGGTCACAGCAGCCCCGACTATCAACTTTTACTAACCGAACACATTGCATCCTCTCACAGCCTTCACTGCTTTAAGCTTGCAGCTCCAGATAGTCCTGAGCTATTAACTACTATAATGGGCAACACCTTCTTCCAGTTTGAAGGGTCCATTTACAAACAACTCTCTCGATTGTTGATGGGGTCAAGCTCGTGAGGCCTATTTGCTGTTACGTACGTGGGCACTCAGCTGCTGTAACACCTGTACGTTTTTTATGCTAGTTATTTGGATGACATCCTCATATTAGCAACATTTTGCCAGGAAGCTGATAATATATACAATATGTTCAACAATAATGATGAAGATATAAAATTCCAAGTGCAGCACGCTGATAACCCTGGTTCCTTACCATTGCTTGATGTTAAGCTCAGACTCAGACTCGAACTCGCGACGAACGGATCCATATTTCCACTAACTTTGAGAACAAGTGGCATGCAAGGGCCTGCTTCTATATTATAATTCATCCCTGCCAATTAGAGCTAAGATGGCCTACATTAGAAATTAAATTCATAGAATTCACAGTAAATGTAGAGAGGCATGAAGCAAAACACCGACACCATATAATTCGTCAATGGTGCCGCATATATGAAGAGATTACCGTTTATAATTCTGCGTGATACTACTCACTAAGGGTCTATCGTGAGCGACTCTATCCATTCCTAAGGTGTCAGCAATCATCTCTGATGTCGAACGGGCAAATGAAGAACAAAAGCCCACACGCTCTAATTAGTTACATCAGAGCTTTTTCAAAAGCTACTGGCCTGGTCTTTCCCCAGTAGTCTTTCGTTTAAGTTTTTCGTTCAAGTGTGCAACATAAGAATCATCCTCTTCCCCTTCAGTCCAATAAATTATTTCATTCTTTGTGAGTTTGGTTCAATGTAACCATTAGCTTTCCGTTTACGATTCGAAGAGCTTTGAATCTCATTTCTTTGGTTTGTAGAGGGATTCACACCGAATGTCTGTCTCAATTCTTTTAAAACCACTCACATTTCTTCTACTCTCATTTTTTTCTTTTCGGAGCCGTTCCCGACGGTTTGCAATTTATGTCCAGCCTCAATTTGCTCCTGATCGCAGCAAAACAAAAGCGCATACTTCAGCTTCCTGGTCGCTGGTATCTGAGATACGGGTGAGATGTGACATTTTGGTCATCCTCGGAGCTGCGCTGCAACCGGTGGTGGTATAATCCCTTTATAAATAACCGTGCTCCTCATCGAAATGGATTGACAATTAAACTCATGACGTCATGTGACGTAACATGACATCACACACTATAAATACACCATAAACTGATAAAACAACGGTTCGGTAATTGTGTGAAACTTACAAAACACATTCTGTCGCCGATAACTGTGTAGACCATAATTGGGAGGTAATTAAATTACAAATCAACCCTTTAGAAATTAAAAATGAAAAAGACAAAAATAATAAAAATTAAACTTTCTAAAAGAGACACAATACAAACAGGAATATAATGTGGAAATATAAATCAAGTTTGGATATTTACACAACGAGGCAGAAAAGCCGTCATACAACAAAGGAGAAATAAAAGAAAAATGGAAGAGAAAGAAATTGTTGCACGCAAACATCACTAAAGTAAGCACTGCCTAAGAGGAATCCAGAGAAGAAGGAGAAATGGATGGTTGATGAAATCGTATGGGAAATTTAAGAAAGAAACACTTGAATGGCTGGATATAGCGCCCTAAGTAAAATGATCTGTTTTTGGACGTAGAAAAACAAAACCGGACAGCAAAATAATCAATGCCGTGAAATTGAAAAACTTAATAACCAGAAGAAATCCAAAGTAATGTTTGATAAAATAAAGATCACAGACGACAAATAGATGAGTAAAGAAAGGTTGGTGGGGGCATTAATGTAACATTAAAGAGTGAATGGAAACGTACTGGTTGATCACGAATAGATTGCATTTAGATAAGTCTGAATAAATAACGGATCTATAAGATGGTGAGAACATACCAACTATGCCTAATTTCGAAACTGTTAATGGAAACACGATGTTAAAAATATATATATATACAAGGCAATAAAATGAATCAAAAATTTAAAGGAAAGTGAAGCGGATGCAATACCAGTAAACGCATTGAAATCATTCAGATAACGACAATCTCGTTGAAATATGAGAGTCGCGTAATTTGATGAATAAATGTGGACATAAACGAATGGATGAGTAACAATCTGTCTTTGATCAATTACTAAAGAAACCAAAAATCTCAATTCTACCCGGAATTTAGAAATTAAAAACTAAGACCTGTCAAACACAGAATTACATCCAGAATAAACAAAGAAATGAGCTGAGTGCAAATCGTGGAGGAAGGTCTCAGATTAAATACATGACTATTAATTAAGAGTTGTTCGCGTTTTGGATAGAAAGACTTCATTTTGGTTCCTTGCAGCCTGAGTTCAAATCCGGCCGAAGTCAAATTTATACTTCGTTCTTTCGGGGTCAATAAATCGGTATCGCTATTAGACCTGGATCGGTTCTTCTCCCTTTCTTTTTACTCTATCTATCTGTATCTATCTTTCTATCTATCTATCTGCGTTAATCTATCTATTTATCTATCTATCTATCTATCTATCTATCTATCTATCTATCTATCTATCTATTTATCTATCTATCTATCTATCTATCTATCTATCTATCTATCTATCTATCTATCTGTCTGTGTCTATCTATCCTTCTGATGCTCTCTCACCTTC
>NC_068985.1:4328321-4329878 GCF_001194135.2 Octopus bimaculoides
TGCTCTCTCACCTTCTCTCTCTCTCTCTCTTTCTCTCTCTCTCTATCTCTCTCTCTCTCTCTCTCTCTCTCTCCCTCTCTCTCTCTCTCTCTTTCTCTAGTTTTCTTTCCCCTACAATAAATCGGCTGTGTTCTGGCTTGGAGAGTGATGAGCTCCCAAATTTAAAACGTCCGAGACATATCTTTTGTCACGACGGTGCCTCTTTGACTCAGTCGGAAGTTAAAGGTCCCACCACAACCCTCTGTGGAGGACCTCTAGATACAGACCGTAAATTTTACCGAAGCCTTAGAAATTATATCAAGTTTGCAAAGTTTACAAAGCAAAGATGATTAAGTGTCTATCGGAACGTGGAACATGCGATAAAGGCGTCTAAATGAGAATGAGGCACACTTCTAAATTACAAAGAACTTCTGGGAACGGCAGCAATGGTAACGAATGAACAGGGGGAAATCTCAGGACTTAAAATTTAAGAAGGATAGAGTGACGAGCTGACAGAAACGTTAGCACACCGGACGAAATGCTTTGCAGCATTTCGTATGTCTTTACGATTTGAGTTCAAATTCTGCCGAGATCAATTTTGCCTCTCATCCTTTCGGGGTCAATAAAATAAGTACCAGTTGAGCCCCGTGATCTGCTGACCTCGTGTCAAAATTTGAAGCCAAAATTCAGGAAAGAATTAGGCAAGGTTGTGTACTATCGTTTAGCCTAATTAAGCGACACATTAAGAAGATCTTCAGGAAAGCAGAAGACATTTCAAGAATGTTAATAGGATGTGCGGACATTAACAACGTTAGATGTTCTGGCATTACTGCCTTATTAACTTCCAGCGTAGGTGACCTACGGAACTTTGTAACAATGGTAAATGACCGAGGACTACAAAGGAATAATTTATGGTAATCATCAAAAGCCAACAGTCACCCACAAGAAATATTTCAAATGGGAAACAGCCACCAAAGATGATACATCTGGGATATATGCAATGGGAAAAAGAAGAAATTTAAAGTAAAAATCAAACGAAGAATTGGAAGATAGAATGTAAAGCAATATTAATATGGGAAACAGAAAAAAGGGTTATTAAAGTGATATTGTTGATTCTAATGTATGGAGATGAAGCGTATATATTAACAAAAGTATTATCAAATAAATTAGAAGCCGTTTACATGCGAACATACAGAACAATTTTGATAATATGAAGATATAACTCAAAGCCTACGGTTTATTGCGAAGAACGGCAAAAACCAATAGTCATCATCAAAGGGACAAAGCTAAAATGTTTTAGACACTTAATTAGGGAAAATGGTTTAGGGAGGTTGTTCACAGAAAGGAAAATTAAGAGGGAAAGAGAAACGCAAAAACAAGAATTATGAGGGCGGATAATATTATGAAGTGGATAGATTAAAAATAAGCGCTTATATAAGGACAGTACAAAGATACAAGATGGCGTTTCATGGTATGCAGCCAGCTGAAAGTGGAATATGCCTGATGAGCATAATAAGGCATATGTGTGTATCCTTTTGGCATACAAATGCATATACATACATATATATTATATATATA
>NC_068985.1:4329888-4331935 GCF_001194135.2 Octopus bimaculoides
TATATATATATATATATATATATACATACGTACATACAAGCACACACGCTCACGCACATACATAGATACACACTCACACGAACATATATACACACATATATATATGTATATATGTATGCATGTATGTATGTATAGTAACAAGCTAACACGTTATTAATAATCTTGAGAATCGTTAAATATTGAATGTAACTGTATTAGAACGGAGTAGAATAATTTATCTGATGGCGGTTGAAGAATTTATCTGACGAAAATACAAAATTATCTGCTATACTTCCTGTTACATGTAGAGAAGTGATAATATTAGTTTCTATGAGCAAACCGTTTCTAGAACGCTAATTTGGCAGACAAATGGCGACAAGAACTTCCTCGTATAATCCTAACACACGCACCCATCATTCAACGCGTTTTTCTCAGGTTTTCCTGTGAGGGAGCCTGCTCTCACGCATATTGGATACACACACACACACACACACACACACACACACACACACAAACGCACACACACACACACACACAATCACACACATACACACACCTGGTGAATATCTGAAACAAGATGAAAGCGCTAAATAAATAGTTATCCAAAATTCTGATTCCCTCTCTTAATATGTAGTCTATATATATATTCTTTTTTTCTTTTAACTTGTTTCAGTCATTTGACTGCGGCCATGCTAGAACACCACCCTTAGTCGAACAAATTGACCCCAGGACTTATGTTTTGTAAGCCTAGTACTTATTCTATCGGTCTCTTTTGCCGTACCGCTAAATTACGGAGACGTAAACACACCAACATCGGCTGAAAATTACAAAAGTGATTTCAAGACCCAAGACTTCCGTGTATGGCTCATACTAGGCTCACTTTAAATTTCGTTTAACAGTATAAACGTTGCCATAGTAACGAAGCTAAAGCACGAAGAGTGAAGCCGCTTGGCTGCACAGATTGGCTGTAAACTCTAGTGTGCATGAAAACTAAGTCATAACATTCTAGCTCACTTCCACTATTGACAGAAGTGCTTGGAAGGAAGGTGTGTAGCGTATGATCGTCGCATTGACCATTACAGAAGAGGTTGAGCAGAGAATCTGCATTAAAGTTTGCCAAGAACTTGCCGGTTACCTGCTCAGAGGCCTACGCAAAGTTTTCAAAAAGTTTTCATCGTTCACGACACAATCAAGATCTTGTGCAACTGAAAACCGAGTGTCTTTTTGATCAGCTGAAAGCAGTTTTGGCACAAACTTGGCAGACACGCATCTCATACTCAAATCTTCAGTGATAATATACTAAAACTCTAACTTCTATCACTAACCACAATTATATTTTTTATATTTATTGTGTGCGAAAGATTAATCTCTCAACGAACAATTATTTGATCAAATCACTTAAATACATCTTTAGAATAAGATAACCGTCGTCCACTTGATTTTCATACTCAAATAGAAACAGGAGCCTTATTCATTTAATTTAATATATTATGATCTAATGTGGACAATTAAGATTTCAAGACGCAAACTCAAACATTTATAGAACAAATTTTTTTTCATGGTCACTCTATATATATTCTTACTATTATTTTAACACTAATCTGCACGTCCGTTGATAACTCACGGATGGTGAATCGACAATTTCCCCTTACAGCTGCTCGCACATCTGCGATGTTTTTCTCAGTTCTGCAGGTTTCGAGTCTCCCAGAACTTTCGTCAATATTGACATCTTTTGGCCACTTTTGGTACACTTGTATGCATCTCATACACTCCTCTCCATACACTTTCGACAACTATGCGTAGTCCTCTGAGCAAGTATCGTCATGGCAACTTTCTCTACGATGGTCAATACGCAGATCACACGCTACACAAGTACCTTCCAAGCACTGCTGTGAACAGCGGAAGTAAACTAGAAAGCTAAAACTTAGTGTGCATACACAGTAGAGAACAAGGTCAATGTTCGCCAAGCAGTTTCAATCTGCGTGTTGTAGCTTCGTTACTATGGCAACAATCTGGATACTTATTAACCGGAGCTCGTATATATATATATATATATATATATATATAT
>NC_068985.1:4332913-4337405 GCF_001194135.2 Octopus bimaculoides
CACACACACACACACACACACACACACACACACACACACGCACACACACACACATATATATATATATATAATTGAGTAACTGTAAGTCGCACATTAAAAGTGAGGACCAGTTAGACAAAGGATATCAAATATATCCGACTGGATCCAAATGAAGTCTGCAATCAATCTCTTTTATATTTCAAGTCGGCTTCTCTCCGTTTTTGTTTGTCGAATTAGCAATTGATGAAATATTTTCAGCTCCGTCTGTCCGCGCATTCAACGAATCGATAATGTTGCATGCGTTTCATTTTCTCAATAGTTTCAGGTTTCTCACATATATATATATATATGTATATGCGTGTGTGTATGAGTGTTTGTCTGTCTGTTTGTGTATATGTATGTATGTGTCTGCCTGTTTGTGTGCGAGTGTGTGTATGTGTATATTTTCACTTTTCTCTCTTCCTTTGCTATTCATTGGAAGTCGAGCTTCTAAAGGTTATTTTGCACTTCTTTCTCAATATTATTTATATTTTATTCTATGATGCCAATTTTATCCCATAACTATTAGCATATTTATGTCTGTTCATCTTCTATGTTATTCGATATTGACCATAAACAATTGGTGCCTGAGCTCAGGTGCATTGCTTCCAACTTAATGTTCTGAGCTCTATCTCTTCTACCGTCTTCACGTATGGACACTGAAAATGGAATCAGAATTGTTGTTGGTGTTGTTGCTTTTGTTGCGTAGCCTCAAATCAGGTCCGATCAAGTATTTCATCCATGACCATCACGTATATTTTCAGACAATTTCTCAAATAACCACATATATACTGTGTCGTTTCATATTCAGTATGGCATGAGGTAATTTGTACGTTATTTCTAGTGCGTCAAACAATCACGTAGAGGCACCCTCGTTTGTTCTTCAAATCAAGATAATAATTCTTTGTAATTTTCGAACAAGGCCAGAAATGTTTCAGTGGTGGGGCAGGAGCAAGTTGATTGTATCAGATCCAGGACTTCAGTAAACCAGAAGAGAGTCCTAGAGTGTTAACAGGATGTAAGTACATCAACAACCTTCGATATTTCGGGCAATACACTCAGAAGAGTAGTAAATGAATACATTTGAGCACGGCTCTAACATTGGTTTCAGATTTTCGTACACGGCCTCCACTTTTGGTGGGAAGGGAGCAAGTCGATAACATCGAACCCAGTACTTATTTTATGGACCCTGAAAATAACTGGTACTTATTTTATCGACCCCGAAAAGATGAAAGGCGAAGTCGACCCCGGAGAAAGCTGAACTGAGGACGTAATGGCGGACGAAATGCCGATAAGCATTTTATATTTTATCCGGCGCGCTAACAATTCTGCCAGCTCACCGCTTTGTGTACACCTCTAATGCTGCAGTATAAACTACACCATATTGATGCTGCTGGGATACAAAATCGATTCTTCGTGTGAACCAAATTACAACTAAATATCACTAGGGATGATCTACAAATGTGGAAGTATATTATATCAGGAATAGTAATATCAATAATGTTAGACATTATAAGCACCAACAGAAATAAAAGGGATCTCTGATATGACTCGGTCTGCGAATCTATTACGTAATCTGTGATCTCATTTACGATTGCAATACAAGCGCCTGCTAATTATTTAATCATTTGCCTTAAATACTTATTAAATTTAATTTGATCCAAAGGTTCAAATTAAATTTGAAATAGGGCACTAGCTATATTGGACAATAATATAATGGTGTATCCTTCTAGGCCAAGTGAGTGGCAAATTTTGTTAGGGCAGCGAAAAGAGATTATGATTTTTGGTATAAGCAGGCACAGGAACAGGGTTTGGTTGAGGAGTATAGTTGAGTCAGCTGACTTCAGTTGTTGCCCAGTTCTGTATTTTATCGACACTGGAAGGATAACAAGAAAAGGCGACAACGGCGAATTCTAGTTCAGAACATAAAGAATCAGAAATAAATATTACAAAATATTTTGTCCGAAACTCTAAAGATTCTGCCAGCTCAACACCGATTGTTGTGAAGAAATCCCAGTATTTGATTTAATGATATGAAATGGAATTGTAATCGGCAATTTGTCCTGTTCGGATGTTCAGTAGTTTTGCGGGAGTAGGGACTTACACCTAAGTTACAACAACACTTAGGCCTGAACTAGCTCAGGATGCAAAATACGTGTTAGGGGACGCAGTTATGGGTCATATAGAAGATGGTCGTATGACGAAGGCATGCAAAAATCGGAGGAGCGCTGGCCTCAAGACATAAGTCATACAGGCTCACCGGCGTGGGATGTCATATGAATTTGTCCCCTTGCCAAGGAGGGGTTTAAATAAGGTAATTTGCCTCGGGAGTACGCTCAGGAATTCAAGAGGAATATGAACAGTAAATAAACCAACTGAAAGCAACTGAATCTATCGTTGTATCTTTCCGCCATGAATTTTCTTAAGAGTGGAGTTCTGTGATCACTAAAGCCAGTGGATGTGACGCATGAAGGAAATCAATAATACAGTCATCTGTAAACTATTGTACAGGGTGTCCACAAAGTCTGGCTACATGGAGTAAATAAAATCATAACATAAACAATTAAATATAAGAAATAATAATTTCTTAAAGAATGTGTTAATCCCCATGTTCCTAGACTTTGTGGACACCCGGTAGAGACTTTCTTTTCTGTCGCATATTTGTGCGTATAATGTCTCAGAAATATGTATTCCAAAATCAATCTGTCATTTGAGAAATCGTGCAAAATTCCTTGTGTTATGCATTCAGTTTAATACTTTTTTCCAATAACTTTGCTTCTCAATACATTTTCCTGAGAAAATAATGTTTTTAATACAAATATATTTAACAACTGTTGTGTATAGCTTAGTCAGCTTCACTTTGTTCGAATAATCCAATAGCATGTAATTAACAGGCCAAAGGTTTTGGATGCGATCCACACATCCAACATAGCGAGTTTTCTGCGTATCTAACTCATTGGGTCGAGGTGGCGGTCAATATTAAGCAGCCACAGGGGTTTCTTGTGAGATGTACAGCTGCGTCGATCTTATTATGCTATCATCCCACCGTAGCCATATTTGTCTTTATTTGATTAATAAGACCACGTGAGTAACCGCAGTAGAGCGGTTACGACTGGATACGACTGGATCTCAACATTCATCTCTCTTCTGGTTTGTCTGAAGGGATACACATCCACGTACGTTGTTGTTGTTGTTTTGTGTTGTCGAACAAATTCCACCGAGGTCTACTTTGCCTTTCATTCTTGCGAGGTCGATAAAATAAGTACCAGTTGAGTACTGGGGTCGATGTAATCGACCTAACAGCTCCTCTCCCATAGTGCAAGCCTTGCACCAACATTTGAAACAATATCACATGCAGCTGCAACAGCAAGAACAACAGTAGATCCCTCCAGAAAAACACAAGCCAAATCTCCCTCATATCCCAATCTACGGTGTTTTTTTTTAATAGCAAGATACATTGTATAATGTAGTCCTAGATACATTATGTCCAATACAAACACAGAGTATTACTGCTAGAATGCTTTTCGTTCTATGTCCCCTTGACGGAGCTTAATCCTGGGCCGATTAAGGATGATGTAGAGAGTGGCTTTGAGTTTAATTAACAAACAGCCGTCAATACACTTCTATGAATAAATTTAATTCGGATCAAATATTTCCTGTCTTCAGATCTACGCCAAAGACATTTTAGCTCATCTTCCTTTATCCGCTTTCTCTGATGGAGTATTGATGTTTGATCAATCTGCTAGAAACAACAACCAAATATTCTTCTAGTTGCTTCTTATATAAAGTCAGTATAGTTTGAAAACTGTAGTGCTAGGTACGTCACATGATGTCACGTGACCGAACAGACTCTCGGGTGTTATTATACATCGCTGGTTACAATGCACTTGGCATCGTTTTAGCTTCCGAAATGAAGCCAACCCGCTGGCTAGGCAAGCAGGCCAACATCCCACCTGATCGGAAGGCCAGACTGTCGTAAGTTTAGCCATTTACATCTGAGTAGAGTGGATTAACGTGCTCAAGAACATAACGCACCGTTCGGCCTGGGAATCGAACACACAATGTCATGACCGTGAGTGCAGCACATCTACTCACTAGGCCACACGTCTTAACCCTAGTTATGTAATCCCTGAAAATACTGAAGGGACGAAATCTTGATCACCTTTCACCATAGGTCTGCTCAGTCAGGTCTGTTCCGGGGGTTAAACAACGAAAACTGCATCAAACTGCATCAAACTGCATCAAACTGCATCAAACTGCATCAAACTGCATCATAGGCGCAGGCCTGGTTGCGTGGTAAGAAGCTTGCCCCCTCCCACCAACCACATGGTTCCGGGTTCAGTCCTACTGCGTGGCACCTTAGGTAAGTGACTTCTACTTTAGCCTCGGGCCGACCAAAGCCTTCTGAGTAGATTTGGTAGACGGAAACTGAAAGAAGCCCGTCGTGTATTTATATATATATATGTATGTATGT
>NC_068985.1:4337415-4339288 GCF_001194135.2 Octopus bimaculoides
AGACGGAAACTGAAAGAAGCCCGTCGTGTATTTATATATATATATGTATGTATGTGTGTATGTATGTATGTATGTATGTATATATGTATATGCTTGTGTGTCTGTCTTTGTTCCCCCGCCATCGCTTGACAACCGATGTCTGTGTGTTTACGTTCCCGTAACTTAGTGGTTCGACAAAAGGAAGGCGGTAGAATAAATACTAGGCTTACAAAGAATAATCCCTGGGGTTCGATTTTTTTTCGACTAACACTCTTGAAGGCGGTGCTGCGGTAGCATGGCCGTAGTTAAATTACTGAAACAAACAAAAGAATAAAAGAATAACAGAATAACAGAATGAAAGAATAAAAGAATAACAGAATAAAAGAATAACTGAATAACAGAATGAAAGAATAAAAGAATAACAGAATAAAAGAATAACTGAATAACAGAATAATAGAATAAAAGAATAAAAGAACATCGACTTAGCTTTGAGGAAGAAGTAAATTTATAGCATGAAGCAAGCAATGACGATTTCGACACTGAAAAATATTTTGAGCTTCGACTGACCCCGCCGCTGCCGCCGCTGCCGCCGCTGCCGCCGCTGCCACCGTCGCCGCCGCTTGTCTACACTTAATAACTAAACTTGTATATTGTATCCATCTCTCAGTCAATATTGCTTCTTCGTGTTAGTAAGGAGATTGCTGTTTGCAATGTTACAATTCTAATAACTTAAATATGCCAAAAACATGGAATGTTATCTTGTTCTATAAATATTGTTAATCATCAATATATTCATCCGAGCCTTTGAAATACGATCGTTATATCCCAAGACCGGTTAATATTGTTAGCGATATTCCATGCATGATGTTCAGTCGACCGATCTATAATATTATCTGTGGATTTACATCTGTTTAACTTCACCTTTGTTTCATGTCATCTATAGAAATTTACCAATTATACATAATACAGACACAGTCGCATAAACACACAAACCCACGCAAACACATTCTCATTCACCTATAAACCATGTGTGTGTTTGTGTGTGTGTGTGAGAGAGACAGACAGACAGACAGACAGAGAGAGAGTGTGTGTGTGTGTGTGTGTGTGTGTGTGTGTGTTCGTTACATATTTGAGGTCAAAATACAATGCACATCTTGGTGTATGCTCACCATCCAAGATTCTGAGTTCGTACCTAAATCCCTATTATTTGAGTAGGCGTAGAGTGCTGAACTGGTACTTATATTATCGACCTCGAAAAGACGAACGGCAAAGTCGACCTCGTCGGAATTTGAACTCAGAGCATAATGACGGACGAATCGCCGCTGAGCATTTTCGCCAGCGTGCTAACGATTTCGCCAGCTCGCTACCTTGTACAAGCAGAATATTAAACGTTCTACTCTTTTCTTATATCTTTCTTATACGGTTTGTGTCGCATGAGGGAAAAAGATTGGCCCTCCGTCGGTTACGACGACGAGTATTCCAGTTGAACCGATCAACGGAACTGCCCGCTCGTGAAATTAATGTGCAAGTGGCTGAGCACTCCAGACTTAACATAGTACTCAGGGATATTCAGCCTAACACAGAATGTGGCAAGGTTGATATACGGGTACCACTCATTATTTACATTATTTACATTTGTCCTCATCTTGTTTGTTGTTAATACAACGTTTCGTCTGATATACCCTCCAGCCTTCATCAGGTGTCTTGGGGAAATTTCGAACCTGGGTTCTCATTCCTAATGCATTTTTCCGATGTTATTCGAAATTTCTCCATGTTCGAAATTTCCTCAAGACACCTGATGAAGGCTGGAAAGTACATCAGCCGAAAGGTTGTGTTAACAACAAGCAAGATGAGGACAAATATCCGTCAAATGTAAATAATGAACATAATTCCT
>NC_068985.1:4339726-4347390 GCF_001194135.2 Octopus bimaculoides
AAGAGCTTTGAACATGTTTTAATGAAATTTAAATACGAACATTACATCAGAAATTAAGACGAAGAAAAGGAAAGAATGATAGAACCTTAATGAGGAGAAGGAAAAGGTTGAAAGAGAGAACTGCCCCAACCGTTGAAAGAATGGAGGTGAGAGGTGCAAGCTTGTATTCATTGCTCGTTACAGAGATTAAAGGAAGGGCTGCTACAACCAATACGGCGACTAGCAATAACCAACAATAACCCCTTCCAGAGTCTCTTTCAGTAACGTCAGAATCGGCGCTGCTGCGAGCGATAATGACATGAGCAGAAACACCTCTATGTCTCACATCATGATCAACAGCAACAACGACAAGACTTCATCACTATTACCACCGTTAATATTAACCACCAACAACGACAACATGGAGAACAACAGCAGCTCCATCAAAAACATTGTTGGCACAAATAACACATTCTTCGCAAGAACACGCTCACAAAAGCCGAATGGCAAGAAAAATATGGTCTTTTACCCCAAAACCAACCAAAAAAGTATGAAAAGTTCAAAAACTAAGGTAGACCAAGAGTTGCTTTAAAGATGTATCAAGGACAAGATTCTACAGACGATGAAGCAGAAACGAAAACTGAAAACTTCACCACCACACGAGCTTCGGAGAAATTGACCCTCTTCTCAGAGAACATGTGGAATCGAACATTGAAACTAACAATGCGAAGCGTACCACCAGGATTGAACCTGGGCCAACTGATAACGGCTCTATTGGCGTAAAATATTAATAGCCAGCAATAGGTTAAACCCAACCAGTTCAATACAAACTGATTAAAGATTGATTTCGAAATGAAGTTATTGATAAGATTTGCAGACATGAAAAGGATTTCTGGCCCCATTTATTTTAAGACTGGGATGCAGATGCTCGAGATGCTGAAGGGCCCCAAATGTAACAATCATGGAGATTTGAGAGCTTTTTGTCCGCTGGCGAAGGAGGATATGAAGAAGAAAGAGAAACTTCACTGTCTAGCTTGCTATCATCGTAATTCGTACCGTAATAACAGCGAACACAATCAACCTGACCAGCATTAACAACAACTAGAGTGATGACAACAGAACGGAGAAGTCATATCAGTGTCATCGATGATGAAATCAGCGTCAGACAAGACCAACCATGTACACCACATTACGATTTTCACCAAGAGGAAAAGGAAACAAAGAAAATGGTGTCAACGGAGAATAAAGGTATATATATATATAAGAAAGAACGAAAATACACACTAAGTATTAAAGTAATGGCTATGTTTTTTTTTAAACAAAGATATATACATACAAATAAATGATTTGATGTGGAATTAAGAAGTATAAAAGTCATTATTATGAGTCAATATAGAAAATCATACCGGTTTCGTCATCGTTGTTCACTGTCTTTCTATATTGTCTCATAAATCACCTTAAATCATATATATTTGTTTTTATAAAACAAGCCATTACTTTTACACCCAGTGTGCATTTTTTTTTTGTTTCTTTTTACTTTTCCTCAATTTATATTACGTGTAGTCTTTTTTTCTTTGAAACCTGTATCTATTATATATATATGCCACTAACCTCCGCTCCGCCAGCGACGAGGTATCAAAGACCAAATAAAATTTTCGAAACGAAAAGGACCACCAATTTCATTCGAAGCGGCCCAATTCTCAGTCGGATCGTTTAACATTTATGTTAGGCTTCTGATTTGCGGTATGCAAATCAGAAGCCTCACATAAATAACAGGACCATAATTCGGAAATACAAGAACGAAATCTGCCAACAGAATTCAAACAACAAAAAAATGGTAAAAAAGAATAACATAAACGTAATAATCAAAACAATAAAGAATCCTCAACTATATCGTTGATGGAATGGTGAACTGACTATATTCCGATCAAATTTTCTGAGTATTCCAAGGTAGATTTTGACACATCACATCGAACCGACCAATTCGTGTGTAGATCTGGGAGATACAGTGATCGCATAGAATGTCCACAGTTTTTTGTGGTGGTTGACTGGACGGAGATCAATATTTTGATCTGCACACACAAGTTAATTAAGTTAATTAATTAGTTGGTATTTATCATCAGCAGTGGTTGGGAGTGTTATTAAGACCGTGACACATGACGTGTCGCTCTATACGAGGATCCAGTGCTTAGCGGCAGTGATATTTGAAGAACTTGAAAGAGGGCATCGAAACCAAATCGATCGCACTTCATAGTTTTAGCTGGACGGGTTGGAGCTGCAATTGTAGCTCACCCTAATCGCATATACATCCTCATATACATCACATGACGAGTGAAGATTAAATGAGTTTTGTGGTGGAAGACAGAAGTGCCAGGTGTAATGCATGCGGCAGCACTAAACCTCCGAGGCCCTATTGCATCCCGAAGGGACTAAAAGAGCAGACCTTTCTTGATGCCAACACTACAAACACATCAACAGCACCAAGAGTTGTAGAAACTACAATGCCACAGACAGTAGCAGAAAAAGTATTATCAGCATCAACAACAGCGGTAACAACATCAGTGTCGACAACAATGATTACCGGAAGCTCAGTGTATCATTGTCAACGTGCAAAGTTTAACGCCACTAAATTCGCGCATTTGCCGAGCTGTTAATGAGTCAACTTTCAACAGGCGGTGATGCGACGCTAATCGTCTTATTCTGGTGATTATTATAGAATTGATAGGCTTTAACAACGAAGTAACATTAAAGAGAAATAGACAAGGGTGGCTGCCAGGGACTAAATTAAAATAGACGATTAGGTAAAGCGTCGGAAATGACGTGCTTCTGGCGTTAATAATTCTCGACTGTTTATTTCTTCAATGCGAAACATCGATACAGTGCTGTCAGAGCTAAGGAGTATGCTCTTGGATACAGAGAATGCGTGCTTTTGCGTAAACAGTTACATGATCGCAGCTGTCAGAGCCATGTCGTGGCAAAGTATAAAGAATTCAGTGTTTGATACACGAGACTGGTGCAAGATGCTCGATTCCTGGTAGGCTTGTGCGGTTTTTCCACAACTTTTTGACGAAACGGAAGTTCTATGTTGAAAATAGACTATAAAACGAGGCCTTCTTCTATTCTCTGTCATTCGGCAATTCAGCTGCTGGATAACCATCAATATTTTTCCTCCACTTAAATTCTCTGGAAGTTGGAGTAAAAGAGCGAACCGAAGACGTACTTACAAAGACCCTGGAAGCTGTGACAAAAATTAGCTGGTTGTTCTGTCCGGTGCTTTTGACTCAAAAGCTGTGAATAATTTATAGAAATTCTCAGTGAGCAGCATTGCAACTGTACATACAGGAAAACATGTCAGTGTGAGACACATATAAAACAACGAATCCGTTCTTGTGGCATTCGTTAGGCTGCGAGCATTGCCGACCGGTAGGAGTTTGTTGACTAGCTTTTGTCACGTGTAAGCTTGATCTGGCTATCGTTTGAAAGCATGTTGAATTTCGTTTGTCGTTTGGCCGAGAGGTTTGTTGTATCTGGTAGCTATAGCGAAAGAATTTTTCTGGCTGGCGCAAATGAAGACAGCCCTATTCCTAAGACTGGAATGTGTGGTGAAAAAGAAGTTGTTGTTCTGCAGATTTGACAGGCGATGGAAGTGATGAATAGGCTTCTCTCCTGTAAGCTAAAAAATTATAACTAGAAGAGAGCAGTTCCTCTTAAAGCAATCCTGGAATTATGAGCGTCCGTAATTAGTTATCGACGATGGACCTTTCGTACTTTCGAGGTCGAAGTATCCATTGCACACCACGATAGATGCTATCGACTACTTCCCTCCACCAAAAATTTCAGACATTCTCTCTTTAGTAGAAAGGGTTATCATCATTATGAATGAGAGTAACGCATACCATAAAAGTGATGCAGGGCTACAAATATATGAAGCCTAACACACCCAGAATGACCAACCGTCTGATAAGGATACACCATGTACATACATCACAACCATATGTGTACGACAAGGTGACTTCGTATTAAGATAAACAGCGGATGGCTTTTCAGATGGGGCCCAGTTAGAATTTTCTTAAGGTCGAAAAGCCCATCCCATTCAAAAGGTCCCTGAATAAGGGTTGCTTAAGGATGATGAACAAAACAACTGTGTTTCCCGAGGCGAATTATTCTAACCCTAAAGAACTCCTCTCAACACATGGCTATGATGCTTCCCCACTATTTCTGCTCGTAATCAGAGATGCACATATCGTCAGCCACGAAAGGACATGGTCATCTGGTTGAGGACAAGCAACTGACAAGCAAATGTGTAGTATTCAGCAGAATGTTTGTTGTATCCGATCTTTTATACGAAGACAAAATATTTACATAACACTTTCAATCAATTAGGATCAGAAGCCATTCGAGCAGCTCCCTGGTACTGCATCAAGATATATTTGGCGGCGAGCTGGCAGAACCGTTTGCACGCTGGACGAAATGCTTAGCGGTATTTCCCCTGCCGCTACATTCTGAGATCAAATTCCTCCGAGGTAGACTTTGTCTTTCATCCTTTCGGGGTCGATTAAATAAGTACCAGTGAAACACTGGGGTCGATGTAATCGACTAGTCTCCTCCTCCAAAATTCCAGGCCTTGTGCTTTTAGTAGAAAAGATTATTATTACTACTACTATTACAACTACTTCTACTACTACTACTACACAGATAATCTCTATTAATCCTGGGCCATTATTTTGTCATTCCTCGTTAACAATTCTTTATTTCCAAACAATGCTTTGGTTTAATGTGGAAACGAAGAAGAAGAAGAAGAAGAAGAAGAAAGAAAGAAAGAAAGAAAGAAAGAAAGAAAGAAAGAGAGAGAGATCCATTCCTAATAAACATCTAACTCACCACTTTCCAGTTCGTGTTTATTATTTTCCTGAAACCTCTAAGAAGAATCAGTCATTTTGGATGACAGATTTCGTTATTCTTCCAAATTACTGGAACAAGTCTACATAATTAAATTTAGTCGTAAGAGTTGTAGGAGAGAAGCATCACTCATTATTACGACATATGGCTACATCGAAGGCCTTAGTACGGAAAGACTTGTGTAATTGGAAAACTGTCACGTAACGACTTTCTCTCGGAATAAATTTCGGTGCAAATCCTTGCAAATTAATGTGGACAGCAGAAATGTCCGCCAGTATTTCAAACTTTCGCCACTTTCCAGAAACTCCATTTTCAAGAATATATAATCTCCAATTTACATAGACGAACGCAAAACAAATAAATGCCTCTGCAACCGTATAGGTGAATAGGTTTGTTTACAGCATATAGAGTTGAATATAGACATAATTATATCTCTACAATGTGTTGTCAATCTGTGCATATTGAACTACAAACAGTGAGTTCGATAACGTTCCTCCTCTCAGTAAATAACAAAAATCGAGTAAGGTGTTATTTGAACGTTAGCTTCCAGCTTCTGACCAACTCTCAGTTATTTCAATTTGTAGAAAGTTACCCTCCCAGGCACAAGTCCGGGCAAGGTGGTTTATGGAAGGCCAGCAGTCGCTCATTCATACCAGCCTCCCCTTTCCACACCACTGATGTTATCCAAGGGAAAGACAAAGGGGCCGATACAGCTTGGCACCAGTGACGTCGCAACTCATTTCTACAGCTGAGTGAACTGGAACAATGTGAAATAAAGTGTCTTGCTCAAGAACACAACACGCAGCCCGGTCCGGGAATCGAACTCACAACTTCAAGATCGTAATCCCGACGCTCTAATCACTGAGTCAATTTATTGACATCATTAATGCACCCTAAGGAAGAAAACTAATTCTATCTTTTAAACATCTATTTTTGAATGTACACAATTCAACATTGTTGTTGGCACTCCGTCACTTACGACGTCGAGGGTTCCAGTTGATCCGATCAACAGAACAGCCTGTTCGTGAAAATAACGTGCACGTGGCTGAGAACTCCACAGACACGTGTACCCTTAACGTAGTTCTCGGAGATATTCAGCGTGACACAGTGTGACAAGGCTGACCTTTTGAATTACAGGCGCAACAGAAACAGGAAGAAAGAGTGAGAGAAAGTTGTGGTGAAAGAGTACAGCAGGGTTCGCCACCATCCTCTGCCGGAGCCTCGTGGAGCTTTAGGTATTTTCGCTCAATAAACACTCACAACGCCCGGTCTGGGAATCGAAACCGCGATCCTATGACCGCGGATCCGCTGCCCTAACCACTGGGCCATTGCGCCTCCACACAATTCGACATAACAAGAGATGAACTTGCAGCTAGCTAAGGATGAGAGTTGAAAATGTTTCGCAGACAAAGCCTATTCGCATCACATCGCCGCTACATGAGCGTCACACACTCTCGGTCCGTTCCTCTTTTATGTGTAAAATATGATAGCGAATTTGAGCGAGTGGAACCGATATTTATATCTAAACAGTCCTAGGGTGACCAACTGGCAGAATCGTTAGCACGCCGGAGAAAATGCTTAGTAGCACTTCGTCCGTCTTTACGTTTTTGGCGTCGACTTCACCTTTCATCATTTCGGGGTCGGTAAAATAAGTACCAGTTGATTACTGGAATCGATGTAACCGACTTACTCCCTCCTCCGAAATCACTGGCCTTCTTACAAAATCTGAAACCTATATTTAAACAAGTTTAAAGCGGAATTTATAGCCGGCTTGACCGCAAACCTCCAAATTATGGCCTGAAAACATAAGTGGTGTAGTGGACTAGTGAAACTGTACACCCCTCTCACGTGACGAGTGGAATGATTCAGTCCCTATAAGTAAAGTGACGTCGGCCAGTATCGAAAGAGTAGGTGTATACTGTGATGATAGTCGTGTCTGTACTGATATAGTAATTGTACTATGGTACTGAGTGGACGGTGTAACGATCCAACCTTTTGAGGATAATAATACTGTACGACTAAGGGCCGTACAGTGCCATAAGAGAAAGATTCTATTGACGACTTCGGAATATAACAATATCTGTCATAGCAACAACCGTCGGACAAAGATAGATACAAGAATAAGATCCTGGGAAAACGTGCCCACAATCCGCATTTGATTGACGTTTAGAGCAATTTGAATTCGTGTAGTTCGACCTCTTCAGAACCAGACAAGCACTTCCAATCTTCTCCATCATTTTCTGTTAAATAAAAACTTGACACTGTTCAGCAATTTTATTTTATCTTTAATTTTTTTATTTTTTTACCCGTTTTGGTCATCAGTTGCGGTCATGCTGGAGCACCGCCGCCTTGGAGAATGTTTTAGCCGAATGAATCCACCCCAATACTTATTCTATCGGTCTTTTTTGCTAAATCAAGGGGATGTAAATACATCAACACCGATTGTCAAGCGATGGTGGAGGATAAACACAAACAGACACACGTGTCTGTTTGTTTATACGAGGAGGGGCTTCTTTTCAGTTTCCGTCGAGCTAATCCACTCACAAGTCGAAGACACTTGTCCAGGGCGCTACACAGTCAAATTGAACCCGGAACCATGTGGTTAGGAAGCAAACTTCTCACCACACAACCCCGCCTACGTTTCTATCTTTTCTACGTTGCTCACAACACACTGCTTCCTGTTTCTCGAAATGATTCTATTTATTTGGAAAATCAACGTGTGCGTACGCACGTGTACATATGTATGTGTATATATATATATATATATATATATATATATATATATA